>NC_092231.1:26003393-26080893 GCF_036320965.1 Panulirus ornatus | reverse complement strand
GGTCCTGATGATAAGCTAATATTTGACACTCGCCCACAAGCTTCGCTATGCACACCTCTCATCGAAAACCATGAAATAATTTCGGTCTTAAAAAAAAAGAAATTGCACTGAAGGATTTCAACCCCTTAAGAGGATAGTCGCTTCGAGGGGCGTACTGTGCTCCTCCTTCGGCAGGAGAACCAGGGGGGGGATATTCGTAGCCTCCTTCAGGAGTACTGGTAGGAGACATACGTAGCCCTCTGAAGGGGCTTTGTATGCTGGGCGTACGTAGTTCTCAGTAGGAACATAGGATGGGAGACTGGCGTATCCCTCAGAGGGCCCACTGATGGAGGGGACATAACTTACCCTTGGAAAGATTAAGACACGAACGTAAGACTAAAGAAAACATGTGGACACATACGAAAGGCGAAATGAGGGAAGAGAGAACGGTATAATGTGAGAGAGTTCAGCATATGTGTCCTGACATCGACTTCATTCACATCAGTGATGTGCCCCGGCGTCAGGAAGAATAAGTTACAGTCATCTCAGCCACATAAAGAGAGGTGAACCGCTTTTTAAATCGGATCTCGTAAATATTACCAAGTCAGACCCGTATTCTTCTCTTGTGGCTGAAAGGCTCCAGCTACAGAAAGTTCTCATCCGAAACATAAAAGTGATGACTGAAGAGGTAGAGAAGCACAGAGAGGTGTGGAGGAATAACTTCATGGTTATGGAGGCAGTAGGATACGTGTGTGTTACAGTGTCAAGTTGTAAGCAGGAGAGCCATGAGAAGGTATAGTTCCAAACCACAGCAATGGAAGGAAAGATACAGACACCACAACTCATCCATGCACACCACCAAAACGTCTCATCACAGATGCCGAACCAAAAGACTCCACACGAATCCCATCCACATGGAGGGCGTTGCCATATCACAATGACAACAAAGTTACAGGTAATACATATAGACAGACAACAGTTTGCGTAGAGTACAAAAGAGGCGGCGTCAGGCTGGTAAAGAAGAGGGCTCTGGACTAAAATAGAAAAGTGAAGAACATCTACGTGACGCTGTAGAACAGAGACTGTAAGAGGACTTGCAACACTACCCACTGCTGACTCTCTCTCACAGCCTCGCTTCCACACTACCACAACACATCACAACATTAGAGCAATCCTACATGGCAATGTTACGTCTATAGTTAAGTCTTCCTTTTCATTTAAGCAGAGAACATCATTACATCTTAGGGTATGAAGCCATCATCAGGGATAGTCCCTTTGTCGAAGGTTGGGAGGTTAGTAGATGTGGCAACCCTGGGCGGGGCCGGTGAGAGTGTGAGAGTGTTGGAGTGTGTGGGGGAGAGCAAGAGTGTGGATATTTACAACACGGCTCATCGATTTTTTTCAAAACTTGCCCCGTCCTGTATAATTTCCTTGTTTACCGATACTTGGGACGCACGCTTGACGTCACATACAACTCTTGTTCGTCTTCTCCAGATACAGCCAAGCCCAGGCAGGCTCGTCCTCTTCTGTAACATTTGTCTCTTTAAAATCTTACAGTCCACCGAAGCTTTCAAAGATGGCTGGGTTCTGGATCTAAAAGAGAAGTGTGAAGGATGTTAACACCCACGTAATGCTACACATTTAACATCCCTGCCTGCATACTGAGAAACACAACCATCCTGTCACCACCTTATCAACACTACACACCGTCAGGACGGTGAGGCAAAAGCCTCACATCTCTACCTCTGTACTCCCTCATCCATCACCACACACCCACACACCCTACAGTCCCATGATTACCCTCAAAATCCAAACAAACTACCGCTGTGGTACTGAACGTCTCTCTCTCTCTCTCTCTCTCTCTCTCTCTCTCTCTCTCTCTCTCTCTCTCTCTCTCTCTCTCTCTCACACACAAAAAAAAAATAAAAGTTTATCTTGCCTAACACCAGTGCAAGGCTGTTTGACTTGCAGAGACTAAAGTAGTTTTACTTTGAGAGTACTGCTGGGGGGTCATAAGTAGGTGTAGGCCTGGGGACAGGAGGAGTACAAAGTTAACAGGTGGCAAGAAACCCGCAGGATCCAGCACACTGGCAGTACTCAGGTTCAGGAGAGGGCTTGAGACACCTCATGTAGATCTTATGATGGCTTCGGGGGTCTCCAGGCCCCACAGTTTGGTCGACGGTCGCAGGAAAAACACAAGAGCACAATGGATCCCGCCGGGAGATGAAACTTACAACTTTGAACAGACGACTGAAGCACGAATCAAACCAGGAGTAACAATAAATGATAAAGATATGGAATCACTAAGGAGACTGAATACAAAACATAAGACATAAAAACGGTACAGAAGAATGGGCAAAAATCACGAGAGGAGTAAACACGAAAGACGCACTTCCACCCTCCTATACAGGCGCTCAAGGATATTTACACTGGTGATTTAACAGCGATGTTACAGTGGAACGATGGGGGCAAGTCCTCGTTGCCTGCGCTATCTCTGAGCCTCACGGGCCTCGGGTCGCATCGATGCCGGGGCACGCCTGCCTCCCGTAACGTGTATGCACTCTATACTTCCAGTACAACCCATACCATGTGCACATCCCTACCACAGGAGGCATCACGTGCTCCTGGTATAACACGTACATCCAGTACCAGGAGAATAACGCACGTATATAACCCCCAACCACACTATGGCAAAATCCATACTTACTGCACATCCCATATACCACATGCAATAAGGCCTAATTTCATAAGTGTTGATTGAGGAGTACAGGTTCCTGGATTACTCCAGTGCAAATCATAGTTCATCTGTCCCACCTGAGCTAAATAGAATACAGTCTGATTTACAACAGTTGTTCCCAATAGTTCTAGTATCTGAGGAACTGGCTTATTCCCTCTTGACACTATCGTCCTCCACACACGCTACACCGCTAAGTGATTTGAGGAATGTCATGATTGGTTCTGCCTCTCTCTGTCTCGTCTTAAAGACACACACACCCCACCAGCCCACTAGTTTCTTTAACGAGCCAACGGCTGCTCTGCTTTCTGCTGGCAGGGATGAAGGTCATCCGAGACCATTACTCTCTGATCTTCCTTCTTTCATGATCTAATGAGAATTGTTCGCCTCCTGGAGTCTGTACGAATATTCATGTCTTTTTTCTCTCTCATCTTCACCACAACAATGAATTCCAGGGCCATCTTTATCTAAATACATATCAACACTTGCTCATGTGAAGACGTAATACATAACTACACAATCCCAATGTTTTCCGTGATGACTTCACACTTCTTCGGGTATCCCTTACTCCACCCACCCTACCCTTCAACCTCTAGGCTATATATATATATATATATATATATATATATATATATATATATATATATATATATATATATTACATATACAGCCACGTGTGCATCTACTGATGTGACGGTCTCACACAATACCAGTAATTAATGTCGTGTTTCACAAACACGTGAGGGTGATACAGTTTCTCCCCATACAATCGTGACTGTATCATCAGAGCGAATGGGTAAGTGAAAATGAGTACACGAAATCTATATATATATACATAGGTTGATAGGCGAAGGTAACAGGTCATCCACTCCCCACATATAATCATCACCATAACAATAATTCACATATAAAACTTCTCGAATTACCATACACGATCCATAACCAATCTTCACGACCAATCACCTGAGAAAGAAAGATGAGGTGGATAACATTAACCAATCCCCATGATTAATCACGAGAGAGAGAGAGAGAGAGAGAGAGAGAGAGAGAGAGAGAGAGAGAGAGAGAGAGAGAGAGAGAGAGCAATAACCAATCCCCATGATCAATCCCCGTCCCCACCACCACTCCCCCTCCTGCATCTCCGAAGGGCGTCACGACCAACCAATAATTCCACATGTAATGAGTTCGTGTCTTGTTGGTAAACCTTTTATCCCATCAACTGGGGAAGAGGAGGAGGTCCTCTTGGAGGCGCTCGTCTCAAGAGAATGCCATCAGCGTAAGGGTGTCTTTGTGGGACAGAAAGGAGGAGGAGGGCAGGGGAGGGAAAGGGAGAGGGGTGTAGGGAGGGGAAGAAAGGAAAGGAGAGTGTAGAGGAGAGGAGGGCGAAGGGAGAGACGCTTGTGAGGAGGGAGGGGCTTGGAAGGAGGTTGGGGAAGTTAAGGGTGGTTGAAGAGAAAACAATGAGGGAAACGGGGAGGCTTTAAAGGAGGGAAGGAGATGTGTGTGTAGGGAGGGAAGACTTCTAGGGTGATGGAGATACAAGGGAGGGAGAGAGAGACTGTCTGGTAGTCGGGTAGGAGCCCTAGCACAAAAAATAGGAATATAACGAGAGAAAGGAAACCTCTCAGAACACGCATGGAACACCTGGGAAGAGAGAAGGGCGACTTCGATAACGAGATGGGAGGAGGACGACGACGACGACGAGAGGGTGGAAGAGGCGGAAGAGGAGCTGAAGGAGGATAGATATCGTCACACCGATGGACATGATGATCGCGTGAGGAAGGTCAGGGATGATGACACGACGACCTCTTGCTCTTTCTCCTTCCTCCCTCGTCGGGTCAGAGAGCCTCGGACTACAGAAGGTACACACAGAGGACGTGGTGGGCAGGTTCGCGTCAGGAGGGTAATGGTGGGCGCTACAGGAAACACGGGATGAATGTGAACGTGAATGAGGAGGAGAAATAACAGGATCAGGGACAAGCAGAAGAGGAGGAGGAGGAGGTGAAAAGACACAAGGGAAAAAGGAGATAAGGTCAGCGAAAAGAGGAGGAAGAGAAGATCAGGAATAAGGAAAAGGGGAAGGAGAGAAGGGAAGACAGAGGGAAAGAAACAGAAGGCGAAGAAAAGGAAGAAAATGAGAGTGGGAAGAAGGAAAATGAGGAGGGTAGGAGGAAGATGGCGGAGGAAACACTGGGACGACCATGACCATGCTTCGCTAGAAGCACAGCGAACCCTCCTGAAACACCATTTCTATGGTAAATAAAGAGAAAAATGTTGAGGGAGGGTGAAAAGAAAGGGATCAGGAGGAACAAGAGGAAGAGCAACACAAGCGGCAGGAGCACAGCTCCCGTTACAGTGTGGGACACTGGAGACTTGTTGCTGCTGGTGGGAGAGCCTGCAGCAGCGACATACCAAATATTTCTCGCTGGAAGCCAAATGATTCTGGCTGAAAGGCATGCGGCTGGAACTGACGGGGCTGGAACCCGTAGGACGAGTGATACTGGAACCCTCGGCACGAGTGGTGCTGGAACCGACAGGGCTGGAACCCCTGGCACAAGTGATGTTGGAACCCCTGGCACGAGAGATGCTGGAACCGACAGGGCTGGAACCCCTGGCACAAGTGATGTTGGAACCCCTGGCACGAGTGATGCTGGAACCGACAGGGCTGGAACCCCTGGCACAAGTGATGTTGGAACCCCTGGCACGAGTGATGCTGGAACCGACAGGGCTGGAACCCCTGGCACGAGTGATGCTGGAACTGATGGGGCTGGAACCCCTGGTGCAGGTCGTGCTGGGACTGGTGTTCCTGGGGAAGGAGGGTGAGGTTAGGCTTTGTGGCGGTCACCCTGGCGATGGTGTCTGGCGCAATAGTTGCAGTGATGGTGTTGGAGTACCGGGTGTGCTCGTCGATAGCGGACCGCAATAAGAGCTGAAGTCCCCTACGATTATTATGAGACTTCCAGCATTCCGGGCCACAAGTGAGGCTTGGAACAGTCTTACCCCTAAGACCATGTCTCGTCCTACTGGTGAACTACTACAAGATTTACAACATGGCCATCTGTCAAGGGAGTTCAACTCCCTTCAGTCCATCATACCAAGGCTCGCTAGGAGAGGTCGCTTCCCTAGCACAGACCCCCGCTGGAGGCTGTCAAAACCTTATTCTATTTATATATACCAAATCTGTTGAGACGTACATACAGACACACGGTGGAGCCAGCAGGAGCCTGGCTCAACATTCTTCACGACCTACCACAATCATGCCAACCTCTACTCCTCCATCACAAAACTTTTTATTCTTTCTTTTTTCTCACAGCTGATAGATCTGTGAGGAAAATTAACTGAGTGAAGACCCTTTCTCCTCCCCTCCCTCTCTCCCTCTCTGCGGGGGAGGACGACTTTTACGGCACGATTGTCACAGGGAGAGAGGGAGATGTGCACGGTCTTCTCCTCACAATGACCCGCGAAAATAATGGACTTGCTGGGGTTGAGGATGGAACGGGTGCGGGGGTGACACCAGGCCGGAAGGACTGATGGATTGATGGTGTGATGGAGGTCAATTTGAGGTTGTGGGAGGAGGAAAGAAGAGGCCGAAGGTCGACGGATAAACGCAAGATCTCGTAGTAATCAAAGGATATGTGGGATGATGTTAAGCTGGGGTGAGGATAAGAGACTGATGAAAAAAAAAGTCGCGAAGCATCAAAAATTCCCCAAAGTTTGGTAATCCAAAGTGTCACTTTTGCTCAATGGAGAAACTTTTGATGGATCCCCCCACCCCCTTGAAGACAGAGAGAGAAAGAGAGACGAAGAAATGCATCTCCCAATGACATGCGAAAAAAACAGACATCCGCATGACGAGGGCTAAACCCTCATAGTTTTCCATGACCGTCAATTCCCATCAAGACCTGGATTATATATATGACATTAAAGCTGGCATTGAAGATGACCAGGCTGCCAACGTTAGGTTATGATGGCGACTCAGTAAAACTATAGTTCTGTAGCGATGACAATCTGATGCTGCTGCCTGAAGTATGGCGATGCATCACGGAGAATAATGCCTGAAATATGATATCTGAAACATTCATAAATAATCAAAAGAAAAAAGAAAGTGACTGTAAATTGTGTTTACAAATTTCACCGTGACGAAAACAGAAAGAAAATGACATTCGGGTAAACAATTTACAGCCTGTGAAAGAACTGGTTTTGAAGTCTTCCTGCCGAGGTCAGGTTACTTATGTGTCAGCTTTCTCTACCACACACACACACACACACACACACACACACATACACGCACGCGCGCGAGCCAAGACGATATTCCGTCTCCATCCAGGTGTGAACCTTACTCAGGCGTCATTACTGATCCCATCCTGAACACCAGAATGATGTGAATTAACAGCCAATAATTTCATCAACGCAGAACACCTGCTGGATATATTTCCTAAAATTTCTTTACACGAAATTATATAAAAAAGGCTCATGAGTATGTGTCCATCTTTGTGGTGTACTGAGGCTATAGACTGCAATAATTCTGATCTTATTTATCACTGACAGTTCCTCACTCTTATGGGAAGGCAGTTCTGGGACTGGTAAACTCTTGTTACATGGTGGGTCAAGTCGCTGGGACGGTACGGAAATGTCTTGAGTGTGTTTTACACGCCCAAACTCACCGAGAAATCCAAGCCCGGTGTTTACTCGTGAAGGTGAACACTATTATCATAACAAGAAGTGAACATGACTATCATACCGAGAAGTGAACATGAGTGTCATAACGAGAAGTGAACATGACTATCATACCGAGAAGTGAACATGACTATCATACCGAGAAGTGAACACGATTATCAGACAAGACGTGAAGGGGAATAAAGAGGACATGGCATAATCTGTGAGATGATGAGACATCATCAGCATGACTTGAGAGATTATGAGACATAATCAGCTTCACCTGTGAGATAATCCGAGAGCAAATCACCAACAAGGGTGCACCAGGAGCATGTTGGAGGCCTGGTGGAACAGGAGGCGTGATGTAAGGTCTCATGGAACAGGAAGGACAGGATTAATCTTGGAGATACTCGTGAGAGGTCACGGCTCGTTTTCTGTCTCGCATGACCTCAGCGATCCAGCCAGACTTCCCACAACGATAGAAAACGATGTGAAGCTCGAAGGGGGAACTCATGCTGACTTTTGCTCCCCACCCGCACCACGTCACGGGTAGGACAGGTCACGAAGCACCCAGGACTGTGACCTGGTAACAGTCAAGTGCGTTTGATGATGGGATAACAAGGGTCATGGGTCACAGGTCATGCGAGGGAGGAAGGGGTGAACTCATTACAGATACTGCCATTACCATCACCACCACCATCATCATCACCACCGCCACCACTATCACCATCATCAAAGCACAGCTATCATCATCATCATCATCATCACACCACAACCAACATCACCACTACCGTCACCACCACAACTAACATTATCACCATCATTACTACTACCACCACCACCACCACCACCATAGCCATCACCATCACCATCATTACCACCACAAACCACCATCACCACAATCACCATCGTAATCACCACCATCATCTATAACACTACCAATACCATCACCACCACCATTGCATCTGTCAACACCACCAAAACTATCATCATCATTACCAATATCACCACCATTAACACCACAACCATCAACACCATCACGATCACCAACATTACAACCATGTGATCACCAGCGAGTCAATTTTCAGTCAACTTTCAACACTGCTCGAATTCTGGTCAACGTGGGAGTCGCAAAAAATAACTAATCTTAGACTTGCAAATCTTCAAGATCTTCACATTGCTCTTGACAAGCAAACTTGGGATGATATCATAAACGAAAGCGATGTGCACGTAACTTGGGAGAGCTTCAGTAAAACGTTCAAAGCAGAGGAGGGATCATTTGTGCCAACGAGCAAAACTAACATGGTGGAACGATGACATAAAGAAGTGTTTGTTGTCTAAGAAAGCAGCACATAAGAAACTCAAAAATGATCAATAACCAGCAGGATAAAGCAAATTACGCAAGTCTGCGTACAGAAACGAAGAAACGAATACGTCAAAGTAGACATCAGTATGAAGCGTATATTGCTGAAAATAGCAAAAGAAACCCGAAGGATATGCTAGAGCAGAATCAAAAGAGTCACTACCCAGTCAACTGGGCCATTACTAAACGCAATGGAGATTTGATTCACAACGAAGGTATGGCAAAGATTATAAATGTTTTTTTTCGCATCTTTTTTTATTTGTATTTACAGCTGACGCAGCTCGTGTCCCTGAATCCAGTTCTATTACAAAGAAAACATTTTGCGACATATGGACATAAGAGTTGAAGCACTAAATGAAGTGAAAATACATAAAACAGCAGACCCAGATAAGTCTTATCCGAGGACAACGAAAAAGGCGAAAAATGAGATAATGAAACCCTTGACTACGCTCTTCAGTATGTCAGCTGCTAAGGGGAAAGTTCCAGAAAAAAATGGAAGCTTGCTGATGTAACACCCATTAAAAAAAAAACAAAAAAATCTCACTACCCGGAAATTATCGTCCAATCAGGTTAACGTCATAAGTTGGTCAACTTATGGACACCATCGTTCTGTAAAGACTGTACACTATTTAGGGAACCAACACTTAGTATATGGCTCTCAGCAACATCGTTCATGTCTAACAAATTTGTCTGATTTATTTAAGGATGTAATCAACATGTACCATGAAATAATACCGATGATATCATTTATCTGGATTTTCAAAACGCATTCCATAAAGCTCCACACCAAACGTTGGTTACTAACTAAAGTTAAGTTATAAGACACTGATGGAGTTGTACTTCGGTAGTTAGGAAACTGGTTAACTGGCTGCAAACAAAGAGTAACAATTAATGGTCAAGCTTGAAAATGGTTGGACGTAACAAGTGGAGTGCCACAAGGATCAGTCTTCGGGTCGCTCCTCTTTCTCATGTATATACATGATGCTGATAATGGACTGCACTGTAAGATATCGAAATTCGCAGACGATACTGAATTTACAACAGAAACTGAACGTCTGCAGCTTCAAACTGATATAGACAAACTGATGGACTGAGCTCACAGGTGACAAATGAATTTTGACATCGACAAGTGTAAAGTTTGACACGTCGGCAGTGAAAATGAAAAGAGAAGCTACGATGTGAATTCTATTGATATGCAAAAGGGTAAACGAGGAAAAACACTTGGGTGTAATAATCGCTGGTGATCTAAAACCAAGAAACAGTGCAAAAAAAAAAAGAAAAATGCAGTTCAAAAGTCAAGCAAAATTCATGGAATGAAAGATATATGGCTATGGAATTTAAGTCCAGGAAAACTATCCTTACTCTTTACAAGTCGCTGTCACAATTTGCACCTCCTCAGCAACATGAAACATTTATAATATATTTTCTACTTTACACAAGCATGTCTTTGTGCTCTGTGCCACACTGATTTATACGTTCCATATTTCCTCCACTATCTACAACAACCAGAAGTCTGGTGCTGTTTGAATTCCTGGGTATCACCACCACCCTATGACCATCACCATCCTCACCATCACAACCACCACCATCACCACCACAACAACCATCATCATCACCAACACAACCAAAATCACCACCACCACGGTCATCACCAACACAACCAAAATCACCACCACCACGGTCATCACCAACACCACCAAAATCACCACCACCACGGTCATCACCAACACAACCAAAATCACCACCACCACGGTCATCACCAACACAACCAAAATCACCACCACCACGGTCATCACCAACACAACCAAAATCACCACCACCACGGTCATCACCAACACAACCAAAATCACCACCACCACGGTCATCACCAACACAACCAAAATCACCACCACCACGGTCATCACCAACACAACCAAAATCACCACCACCACGGTCATCACCAACACAACCAAAATCACCACCACCACGGTCATCACCAACACAACCAAAATCACCACCACCACGGTCATCACCAACACAACCAAAATCACCACCACCACGGTCATCACCAACACAACCAAAATCACCACCACCACGGTCATCACCAACACAACCAAAATCACCACCACCACGGTCATCACCAACACAACCAAAATCACCACCACCACGGTCATCACCAACACAACCAAAATCACCACCACCACGGTCATCACCAACACAACCAAAATCACCACCACCACGGTCATCACCAACACAACCAAAATCACCACCACCACGGTCATCACCAACACAACCAAAATCACCACCACCACGGTCATCACCAACACAACCAAAATCACCACCACCACGGTCATCACCAACACAACCAAAATCACCACCACCACGGTCATCACCAACACAACCAAAATCACCACCACCACGGTCATCACCAACACAACCAAAATCACCACCACCACGGTCATCACCAACACAACCAAAATCACCACCACCACGGTCATCACCAACACAACCAAAATCACCACCACCACGGTCATCACCAACACAACCAAAATCACCACCACCACGGTCATCACCAACACAACCAAAATCACCACCACCACGGTCATCACCAACACAACCAAAATCACCACCACCACGGTCATCACCAACACAACCAAAATCACCACCACCACGGTCATCACCAACACAACCAAAATCACCACCACCACGGTCATCACCAACACAACCAAAATCACCACCACCACGGTCATCACCAACACAACCAAAATCACCACCACCACGGTCATCACCAACACAACCAAAATCACCACCACCACGGTCATCACCAACACAACCAAAATCACCACCACCACGGTCATCACCAACACAACCAAAATCACCACCACCACGGTCATCACCAACACAACCAAAATCACCACCACCACGGTCATCACCAACACAACCAAAATCACCACCACCACGGTCATCACCAACACAACCAAAATCACCACCACCACGGTCATCACCAACACAACCAAAATCACCACCACCACGGTCATCACCAACACAACCAAAATCACCACCACCACGGTCATCACCAACACAACCAAAATCACCACCACCACGGTCATCACCAACACAACCAAAATCACCACCACCACGGTCATCACCAACACAACCAAAATCACCACCACCACGGTCATCACCAACACAACCAAAATCACCACCACCACGGTCATCACCAACACAACCAAAATCACCACCACCACGGTCATCACCAACACAACCAAAATCACCACCACCACGGTCATCACCAACACAACCAAAATCACCACCACCACGGTCATCACCAACACAACCAAAATCACCACCACCACGGTCATCACCAACACAACCAAAATCACCACCACCACGGTCATCACCAACACAACCAAAATCACCACCACCACGGTCATCACCAACACAACCAAAATCACCACCACCACGGTCATCACCAACACAACCAAAATCACCACCACCACGGTCATCACCAACACAACCAAAATCACCACCACCACGGTCATCACCAACACAACCAAAATCACCACCACCACGGTCATCACCAACACAACCAAAATCACCACCACCACGGTCATCACCAACACAACCAAAATCACCACCACCACGGTCATCACCAACACAACCAAAATCACCACCACCACGGTCATCACCAACACAACCAAAATCACCACCACCACGGTCATCACCAACACAACCAAAATCACCACCACCACGGTCATCACCAACACAACCAAAATCACCACCACCACGGTCATCACCAACACAACCAAAATCACCACCACCACGGTCATCACCAACACAACCAAAATCACCACCACCACGGTCATCACCAACACAACCAAAATCACCACCACCACGGTCATCACCAACACAACCAAAATCACCACCACCACGGTCATCACCAACACAACCAAAATCACCACCACCACGGTCATCACCAACACAACCAAAATCACCACCACCACGGTCATCACCAACACAACCAAAATCACCACCACCACGGTCATCACCAACACAACCAAAATCACCACCACCACGGTCATCACCAACACAACCAAAATCACCACCACCACGGTCATCACCAACACAACCAAAATCACCACCACCACGGTCATCACCAACACAACCAAAATCACCACCACCACGGTCATCACCAACACAACCAAAATCACCACCACCACGGTCATCACCAACACAACCAAAATCACCACCACCACGGTCATCACCAACACAACCAAAATCACCACCACCACGGTCATCACCAACACAACCAAAATCACCACCACCACGGTCATCACCAACACAACCAAAATCACCACCACCACGGTCATCACCAACACAACCAAAATCACCACCACCACGGTCATCACCAACACAACCAAAATCACCACCACCACGGTCATCACCAACACAACCAAAATCACCACCACCACGGTCATCACCAACACAACCAAAATCACCACCACCACGGTCATCACCAACACAACCAAAATCACCACCACCACGGTCATCACCAACACAACCAAAATCACCACCACCACGGTCATCACCAACACAACCAAAATCACCACCACCACGGTCATCACCAACACAACCAAAATCACCACCACCACGGTCATCACCAACACAACCAAAATCACCACCACCACGGTCATCACCAACACAACCAAAATCACCACCACCACGGTCATCACCAACACAACCAAAATCACCTTTAAATTAAGATACTTAAACCCCAGAGACAAATCCATCATTATTTAAAAGAAATTCTCATCAGAGATGGGAGGGTTAGGTGGGAGGGGGTTTGGGTTTACCGCTGGTCTTTCCTCCAGCAAGCCAATCTTCCGCATCACACAACACACAGTTCATTCACATCCTATCATTCCTTTTAGCTCCTGGGAGTATCTTCGAGATGTCAGCTATGTTTCCCCAGTGTATCATCCTTCAAGTACTCAAGGCGAGGGTATAAAGAACCAGGATGTGATGGAAGTCAGACAGCTGGTTCCTTTACAAGAGAGACCGCGTCACACCAGAACAACAATGCACGGTGCAACACACTCTCTCTCACCCCCCTCGCTAAATTCCAGCCAATATACTGGACACAAGGGAATTCCCTCGCACCAGATGGCCCCCCAGAACTGCCCCACAGCAAGCAATAACCAGGTCAACCCTGAGCCTCTAACCTCCCGCGCAAACCGCAGTCAAAGAGCGCGACACGAGAAGAGGGGGTGAAGCCCATCATACCAAAGTGCCAGGCCACTGTACTTCATGGCCGGGTCCCTGTGTTAGGTACACTCGTGAAGATCATCATTATTACTATCGTTATCATTATTGTTATTAATTCTATGATCATTATCATAATTATCATTCTTATTACTATTACTACCCAGAGCGAGGGGTTGGAAACCCTTCCTTCCAGCTTTATTACTATCTAAACTCAGAAACCGAGTGAGAGACCAAGAGAGGATTTTCTCCTCGAAGGCTCGGTCGTCTGCTCCAGACATTACGTCGCTGAGGCGGGAAAGGCGATCAGGTATGATTAGCGTCATTACTGTTTTTATTACCCAGGAACTTACTCAGCTATGAACTAATGCCCCTGGGCGAAGGAGCGCACCCCGAGTTAAGGCTGAGGCCACTATTAGTATAGGGTTAACACCAAGGGCTCATCTGAAGAACTCCCCCCCACTCACGTTCAGTCTACCCGTTTTAAACTATCCCCGGTGGTGTCCAACGGTTCATAGATATAGAGGCGAAGAAATGAGTGAAAAACTTCGTAACTCCAGCCCAAGAGAGTCCAGATGATCATATTCACTTATCGTAACTGCAGACCAAGAGTCAATCTTAATAGCATTGGTTCTTACACTCTGGTCCCTCACTCTATCGGAATACTTAACAAAATGCCCTTTGCAAATGGTATAAAATGCTTCTCAAGAACATCTCACAGAAATGGCCTTTCTACACAATACTTTTACTGGAGTTGAACGTAAGACTGAGCATAGAACTATATGTTACACTCCTGTCTACCATTCATCCTCATACAACACTAGCGAACGCTGGTGATAAGACAGTCAACAGTACTACCAATGGCAGTGCCTGTATGAAACCCAGCTTAATAAGATCCGATCTCCTCTCGTGCAGAACCAATGTTGTGGGCAAATGAAGTTGGGCTCAGAAGACCTCCCTGTTGGAAACCACCTCTCACTGAGACACAGACAACGTATTACTCTACCGTACTGTAAATCTGCACTTGACCAGATACTACCGTGTGTGTACCTGGATATCAAGAAGTATACCTCACGACTGGGCTGTTCATTATCAAGTCTTAAATGCTGCAACCTTAAAACCTTTTCTTTTCAACATAAAAAAACAACTATTAAGGAACTATCGATTGGGGTGACAACTACTAGTGAACAGTTTCTTTTTCTCCATTAGCGTGTCAAGCTGTTGAACACGACAGTATGAGCCTTGATCACGACGGCACAACCCTGGGGTAGGATGGCTTGGCCTTTGGCATGAGCTTTCAGGGTCAGATCAAAGGCCAAGCCATCATACCCAAGAGTCGTACAGTCATGCTCAAGGGTCGTATCGTCGTGCTCAAGGGTCGTACTGCCATGCTTCAGAGGTTAAATACGATTACTTTATTGTTGCCAGAAAGTGTGTGTGATGCAATGGTGCGTTCCTTGGAGTTCTATTAGCTAGAAAAAGGAATTCCCAATAACCAGTGAACTGATCTCCTGATACAACTAAAGAAAAGCATTCTATAATATTACTAAAACGTTCTTACACAATAAACTCGGAAAATGAACTATGTAAACCGGTCTTTCCAAACCAAAGAAATTTCAAATCCCAAAGGATTCCAAAAATCGGAGTGCACAAAGCGACCTCCCCAGTGTAAACAGCCACACCAAACACCTTCAGGCGAACGTTTCTTACAGCGATCAATTACGCCACACCCGTCCCTCCCACTGCCAGAACTCCTTGCCCTCTCTGCCTCATACTAAACCCACGTAGAAAATCCACGTAACTTATGTACGGAACCTTGTCCTAATAACGCATATCGAACCCACCTACAAAACCCATGTACTTGAAACACGTACAAGACTCACGTACAAACAACACGCACGCTAGAACGAATACATTGTTTATATCAACGGTCGGCCTGAGCAATAAGGATGCCCACCCTCGCCATCCTCCATGTGCCTCAGCCAGGATTCGAACCAGTGTTCCGTGCACTGGTAGTGGTAATTGGGCCACCACGAGGGTATTGTGGACATGGGATCGCCGACCCGTGTCAAAAGGGTTGCTGGGACCTCCCGTGTGTTGCGTCTGCCGATGTCTGGGCTACAGCCAGACCTTAACTTTCGTTTACCGTAACGTGGACTTGAAAAGCTCGTCTCAGTCCCCTAGTTTTCGTTTTCCCTTTAAGCATTCCATAATGTGTCTGACATCCGCAGGAAATGTATAAGTGTATGGCTGGGGTCCAGTAGAACACAAGGTGTTGTGGGGGACCTGGTGTCCAGCAGAACACAAGGCAAAGTGGGGCCGGGGCTGAGAAGAGTACATGGTAGTATGTGGGGCCTGGGGTCCAGCTGTATACATGGGAGTGTGGGAGGTGAACACCTTCAACTCTCGGATATTTACTTCTCTATTTGAGCATTTGCTTGTGCTTAGCATTTATATCCGTCTTTCGTGCATGTGATGGTAAAATGTAGAGGATTTCTGAGTGTTAACTGGGGACTGGACTTTCATGAAATTTTGAGGGTAAATTATGATAAAGAAACATTCCTTCGACCAAAGATCAGTGAAAATGTGCAACAAGTTAAACAAGAGGAAGCAAATGCGAGTACCACTGGAAAATTCGAAAATCTATATGACTAAAATGCAAGGATAAGAGGTGGGGTCCCAGCGGTGTATAGCGGCCGTCTGCGTTCCAAAGAATAAAGCCTGAGTGTTTTCAGTCGTTCACAGTAGTTCTGATTCCTGAAAGAGTCAAGGAGACCTGAAAATGTTCTTTTCACATTTTCTAACTCGAGAATTTCGCCAGCTTTGAATGGTGACGTTAGCGCACAATAGAACTCTACTGTGGAGAGAACAAGTGCTTTGGAAAGTATCATTATCGGTTTTTGCTGCTCGTTTTGACGGCGTGGAGAATCCAGCCTACCGTCTTCCCGGAGAGGCACCAGTTCCTCGGCTGTGTTTGCTGGAGTAAAGGTCATTAAATGTAATCATTCCTGTATAGTTCACATTTCTGTTAACGTGCAAGGGGATTGTTCGTGTCGCTCTGCTGCGCTATATATCATTTTTACTTCATGTCCTCCAGAGAAAGAAATAGAGATTAATCATCTTTGATTAGCATGTTATCATTAGTGTCACAATAGATAACGTCCGGCAACCGACTGCTGCTTCTAACACTCACTCACACATGAGAGTTTCGTACTTAATAACATGGAGAAGCTGTAGACTGTATTTATATTCATGTCAAACCCATCTTCTCAAGTTATTCCCATTCTCCACACCTTGCGTACCGTGAATCATGGCCACATCTATCACTAACATATCATTCTATCCCTCATTTTTCTCGTATGTGCCTCAAAAATCACGAGCATATCATTCTACATAAATCATGAGCATATCATTCTATCATTCATTTTTCTCGTATGTGCCTCAAAAATTCGACAGTAATGATGAAGGTGATAAGAGAGGCGAGGGATCCTGTCATCCAGATCCCGCTGGACCCAAGATATGTGAACTGCTCAGTATCTCTGTGTCAGTCAACATATGGCTCAAATTTCACTTAGAGAGAAATGAATGATGTATAACGTTTGTACTACTGGTTTGTAGTTTGTCTTGTAACTTATATTTTCACCCTTGTGATACACAGGTCCATTGGACAATCACAAACCTTCTAAAATGACAAAGGAATCCAGGCCCTCTCCCTCCTGTGGATGTTTAGTACCCGCGTCAGTGGCGTTGCGCATCCAACATGTGAACAATATTTCACTTCACGTTGGTAATACTTGCTGGGTATAGCAGTGTTGCCAGTCACTGCTGGGTATAACAGTCTTTCTTGAGTATATCAGTGCCGTTCACTGCTGGGTATAACAGTCTTTTTTGAGTATATCAGAGCCGTTCACTGCTGGGTATAACATAACTGCCAGTCAGTGTTGGGTAGAACAGGGTTGCCAGCCCTCGTCAGCAATGACAGTGTTGCCAGTGCTTGTAGAGTTGAACAGTATTGCTAATGCTTCTTGAGTATATCGTGGACACACACACACACACACACATACACACACACACACCACTCCCCCCTCCTCTTGCCTGTCCCCGGGAGCAGATGTGAGCGGTGTTGGGGGCGGGATAGTGGCAGAAGGGATTAGTGGGCCGGCCACCGTGAAAATTATGTGCGGGGGTGGAGAAAGGGGGCGTTGGTTTGGGGGGGGGGGGACTGATGGAGGAAAGTCTGTGTTGGGGATAGTTGGAGGAAGTCTGTATTGGGCAAAGTTGGAGAAAGTGTGTGTTGGGAGAGTTGGAGAAAGTGCGTGTTGGGGGAAAATTTGAGGGAGTCTGTGTTGGTGAGAGTCGGAGGATATCTGTGTTGGAGACAGCTGGAGGAACACTAATCGATGAGAAATGAGGAAACTCTGGGTTAAACACTCTTAGTCATTTTACTCATGTCACACACCCTCATCTCTCTATCTTACGGTACATAACCTGTTATCGTAAATCAAAATCACTTTCAAAATGAGGAAAAAAAAAAATGTCCTAAAATCAACTGCCAAACTTTTGCTACTAAAATCAACCAACACAAGAAGTTAGCGACACTAATACATCACATTCTACACGAGACAAAAGACCAATGTTACTGTGTCATAAAAAGACGTACAGAAAATACGCATCTACTGAGCATCAACTTGTAATACAAGTGACCAGTGGCAACCCATCCATCCTTATTAGCCCCCAGGGCAACCTATCATCCAAACTAAGAGTCCATAGCAGCTCATCCAGCCCGAGACCTCATGGCAGTTCATCCAACCTTAGACCGCATGGCGACTCATCCAAGGAAAGACCCCCATGGCAACATATACAACCTCAAATATCATGACAACTCATCCAACCTTAGACCGCATGGCAACTCATCCAACCTCACTTCCTATACCAGCTTATTCAACCACAGACCATGGCAACTCATCTAGGCTTGGACCACATGGCAACTCGTCCAACTTTAGACACCACGGCAACTCTTCCAACTTCAGACTCCACAGCAACTCGTCTAGCCTCAAACCCTATGGCAAACTCGCTTAACTAACAGAACCCATGGCGGCTCATCCAGCCTCAGAGCACATGGCAACTCGTCTAACTTGAGACCTTGGCCTCAGTATCCAGTAAAACTCTCATTTTATTCTCGTGCACACTGTAAACAGTTTACTTATGTGGGTGTTTTGGCCAAGTGCCTCTGCTGTTCTCCAGGAAAGTAAACTTTCGGTTTATACTTTGGTCATACATAGTAGGGGGGAGGGGGACTGAGGGGGAGAGGGTTCAGAGGTCATGGGGCACGACGTAATGGGGATGGGAGGGGGAAGGGAACGGTGGGAGTAGTTACTGGGATGGGGGAGGGAAAGGGAGGGATTGGGATGAGTGGAGGAAGAGGAGTAAAGATGGAGGAAGGTGGATGGAGGGAAAGGAGTACATATGGAAAGTGAAAGGGAGGAGCTTTGATGGAGGAAGATGTAAGGAGAGGGGTATGGATGGAGGCAGAATACAGAATAAGGAGGGAAAGGAGTACAGATGGAGGAAGGTGGAGGGAGAGAATTATGGATGGAGGAAGATGGAGGAAGGAGAGGAGTCCAGACAGAGGAGGGTGGAGGGAGAGGAGAAGCTTCGTCGTCAACCTTATTGGACGGACTCAACAAAATCAGATTCCGTCCAAGAGACGGGGACTGTGGGCGATCGTGGTGACAGACTGACAGACCGATACAAAAAATGACAGACGAACAGACAGACGGACGCTAGTTAAAAGACGGGAACGTTGGCTGGCCCATCTAGCTGAGGGTGTTGGTAAGGTGGTCATATGAACCAGGCGGCCCTTAGTCACCAGGTCCTCCTCTGAATCTGTGGAACACCTCGAGCTACCAGGTAAAGCCTCCTAAGTTACGCTGGCCGTCCACCATTATTCATCTCCTTATTCCTGGGCGCTAGACCAACCCCATCATCATTTCAGGTCAACCCTTAACTCTGGGGTCCTACCTCCAGTCACCAGGGCAACACCCTGACTTTGTGGGAAGACTCCAGATCTCTATCTGTCTCTATCCACTTCATTCTGGACTCCCTCCATATCACAATCCATTCCACTGCAAACTTCCTCCATCCCTATCCACCCCACTCTGAACTCCCTCTATCCCTACCTCCACTCCAATCTTCGACCAGTCCCTTTATAACTCATCACTTACTTCCGCCTATCCCTTCCTTCACTATCATGGATCCTCGACCTGCCTATCCTCTGTTCACTGATCTATCGCTATATCTCTACTCCATCAATGACCTTAACTGCACAGCGTATTAGTTTAATTAGAGCTGTCATCTGGAAATTTGGCAATTACCATCCGTAAGGAGAGGTCAATGCCGGTCCGGTACCAAGTGGGACCCAAAATCCGGAAAATTCTGAAATCCGGCAACAGCTCGGCTCAAACGCTGCTGAATCTGAGATACATAACCGTATTACACCTACCAAATGCTGAAGGCCATCATGAGTACAAGGTTCCAAGGCCATCATGAGTACAAGGTTCCAAGGCCATCATGAGTACAAGGTTCCAGATTAAAACACTCAGGATGACTTCTTTTCAAAGCTTTCTAACTTTCTTCGCAGCTTACATTCAGAACACTAAGCTTTCTCTTCAAGTTCCGCCGCTGAAGTTGCTTCACAACCATATACTTGGATTACCATTAATAACCTTACTTCTCTTTCAGAGCTTTCCAGCTTAACTTCTTCACAGTCCTATGCTTAATACAGGCACTACCAGACTCACTGTTTCAAAGCTTCTTAGCAGCTTAGATTACCACTAGGATCGATGTCTGGAAAGCTTACATGGTTAAGCTTCACAGGAATGGTTCAGTCACGATGAGTTACGACCCAAGGTGTAACCTTTGACCTAACACTGCGCATGATGTCGTGACCTTTGACCCGACCATGCGCATGATGGCGTGACCTCTGACCTGAATCATTGTTTTGACATAACCGTTGACCAACCAGAGGGCATAATGGCACGATCTTTGACTCGTAAGGCAGAGTCTGTGTCCAAACAAGGCAAACAATGTCTGCAAACGTAAACACAGGCTCACGTCGGCAAACACACAGACACACGTGCGGGCGCGCGTGAGTGCCCGGGTAAATCTAAGGGAATGACAGTGAGGCTGGAGCGACCCTCCCCCGGTTTATGGGGACAAGGATAATGAAAGCCTCTACTTTACTACACGTCGATAAGGCTCCCTCGACTTACTGACACCAACGTAACTTTGAACCTAATCCACAAAAAGCCTTTTCATCTCGCACATGAAGGCTTTATCGGGAGGTAATTTAATCGGGATGACGGGTAAAGGACACACACACACACACACCTTACGACCACAGAAGGAGGCTTTGCGCTGTCTTAAAACCCTTCGTGGAAGTCCTGTGGTCCTGCACTGATGGAGCATAGCATTATACTGCCTACTGAAGGATATAAGGTATGATCATGGAGGCGACCGCTGCGGGTATGGTCCTACGTGAGCAAAATGCCTTACATGGTTTAACATCGTGTTCAATAATTCTTAATTTCTAATTCTAAGCGCTTGACCAGCACGCCAGTACTAACTTTGAGCACAACGGCAAGGTATTTGAGCACAGTGGTACGGTATTTGAGCAGAACGGTACGATATTTGAACACAGTGGTACGGTATTTGAGCAGAACGGTACGATATTTAAGCACAGTGGTACGGTATTTGAGCACAGTGGTACGGTATTTGAGCAGAACGGTACGATATTTGAGAACAGCGGTACGGTATTTGAGCACAACGGTACGATATTTGAGCACAACGGTACAGTGTTTGAGCACAGTGGTACGGTATTTGAGCAGAACGGTACGATATTTGAGCACAGTGGTACCATGACTAAGCATATTCGTACAATAACTGAGCTATACGATACGATAACTGAGACATCACAACAGAGTAAGACGGTAACAGCTACTTCAATACGAGGACAATGGTACGATCCTTCAATACGACGATTCGTACCGTATTCTTGATTCGTACCGTCGTCGTGCTCCAGATTCGTACGGTTCGTGTTCTAGATTTGTACCGTCGTGCTCCAGATTCGTACCGTTCGTGTTCTAGATTCGTACCGTTCGTGCTTCAGATTCGTACCGTTCGTGTTCTAGATTCGTACCGTTCGTGCTTCAAATTCGTACCGTTCGTGTTCTAGATTTGTACCGTCGTGCTCCAGATTCGTACTGTTCGTGTTATAGATTCGTACCGTTCGTGTTCTAGATACGTACCGTTCGTGCTCCAGATTCGTACCGTTCGTGCTCCAGACTCGTGCCGTTCGTGCTCCAGATTCGTACCGTTCGTGCTCGAAAGGTTAGGGGCGCACCAACCTCACAAGACAGTCTCCTGACCGTAAAATCATTTGAATATTGGTCCCAACCCACTGTCATCTGCCGGGCCAATATGACACCTAGGACAGAAGGAGACAAAGGCGGGATTTCCTTGGATTCCAAGAGTGACATAAAATCCTTGACTACCGAAGGGCTTGGGGAGGTGAGAGGGGGGGGGGGGGACCACATGACCTCAGTCCCCCTAGCCATCCCCCCCAACCCCCTCCCACGCAGTCTTGTTGACTCTGTGGCAATTAATGCCCGAGGTCGTGTCATACGCCAGGCCGTGTCATACGCCAGGTCGTGTCATATGCCACACTGAAACGGCCTCGGAGAGAGAGAGACACAAGAGGCAGCAGGGGTGTCGACAAGACCCCGGTCATTCTCAGGGGATGGACGAAGGACAGGTGAGCACACGACAGGGTAATTACGGGATTACAAGAGAGACAAGAGAGGATATGGCAGGATAATGAGGGGACAGAGGGAGGACAAGAAGGACCCGATAATTGTAAGTCAGAGGGAAGCGAGTAGCGGGCCAGGTGGGTACGAAGGAGACAAACGAACATGACAAGATTTACGAGTGAAGGTGAAGAGGCATGACAATGACGCGTTAACTAAGGTGTGTAAGACGAGGAGGGTCGTACCCTGTGGAAGAGGACGATAAGAGTCTCGTACCCTGTGGAAGAGGACGATAAGAGTCTCGTACCCTGTGGAAGAGGACGATAAGAGTCTCGTACCCTGTGGAAGAGGACGATAAGAGTCTCGTACCCTGTGGAAGAGGACGATAAGAGTCTCGTACCCTGTGGAAGAGGACGATAAGAGTCTCGTACCCTGTGGAAGAGGACTATAAGAGTCTCGTACCCTGAGGAAGAGGACGATAAGAGTCTCGTACCCTGAGGAAGAGGACGATAAGAGTCTCGTATCCTAAGGAAGAGGACGATAAGAGTCTCGTACCCTGTGGAAGAGGACGATAAGAGTCTCGTACCCTGTGGAAGAGGACGATAAGAGTCTCGTACCCTGTGGAAGAGGACGATAAGAGTCTCGTACCCTGTGGAAGAGGACGATAAGAGTCTCGTACCCTGTGGAAGAGGACGATAAGAGTCTCGTACCCTGTGGAAGAGGACTATAAGAGTCTCGTACCCTGAGGAAGAGGACGATAAGAGTCTCGTACCCTGAGGAAGAGGACGATAAGAGTCTCGTACCCTGAGGAAGAGGACGATAAGAGTCTCGTACCCTGAGGAAGAGGACGATAAGAGTCTCGTATCCTGAGGAAGAGGACGATAAGAGTCTCGTACCCTGGGGAAAAGGACGATAAGAGTCTTGTACCCTGAGGAAGAGGACGATGAGAGTCTCGTACCCTGAGTAAGAGGACGATAAGAGTCTCGTACCTTAAGGAAGAGGACGATAAGAGTAATATCCTCAAGAAGACCAAGAAAGGACGAATGGAGACGAGAGAGAGAGAGAGAGAGAGAGAGAGAGAGAGAGAGAGAGAGAGAGAGAGAGAGAGAGAGAGAGAGAGAGAACTGAAGAAGGCAGTAGGGAGGAGGTGGGGGGGGGTGTTAAGGACGAGGTATGGGGAGATGAGAACATGACATGATGGGTCACTAAAGATGCGTAGCGACACTTAGGACATAACCACGTCACTGACTAGATCTGAGGGAGGGAGGGAGGGAGGGAGGGAGGGAGGGAGGGAGGGAGGGAGGAGGAGGATGAGGATGAGGAGGAGGAGGAGGAGGAAGGTGGGAGGGGGGACATGGTGGTTATGACGATTAACTAAATAATGGAGCGAACTGGTGGGGAGGACATGACCAAACAGCGTAAGACACAATAAATGCGGGAGAAGACGGGAGAGGACATTACATACGACGGTGTGAAGGAGAGAGAAGAAATTGATCAACGGGGAAAGAGGAGGGAGAATGTACGAAGAGGTAATCAGTATAACAATAGAAAATACATCCACGCAGGAGTTAAATTGGGTAATGATAACAGAGTACTGGAATAAAAAGACGACTGCCCTGATCAGGACAAGTGGATAAGGTCCTGCTGACGGGAGGAAAAAGCGGGACTTTCTACCATACTTTAACACGTCAGTCATGTTCAGCGAAGAGAGGAGGATAGTTCTATAAACAGAAAGATAAGACGAAGCAATATATATATATATATATATATATATATATATATATATATATATATATATATATATATACTGAAGCAGAAGAAGAGATTGCGAAGATGGAGAAAAAGAAAGCTGTACAGGAGGAGGATTAAAGGAAAATGTCAGAGAGAATGGTTAGAAAAGAGAATAAGAAAGAAAGAAAGGAGGAAATCTGGAGCTACGGGAGAAATGATACTGAGAAAGAAAAGGAGAATGATGAACAAAATAACGAGAACACCTGCGCTGAACATAAGTGCTCCGTGAAAGAGAACACTGAAGGAGAACAAAAAGAGTGCCTACGGAGAGAGAGAGAGAGAGAGAGAGAGAGAGAGAGAGAGAGAGAGAGAGAGAGAGAGAGAGAGAACAGGGGACGAAACAGGATGAGAGAATGTCTCAAGTGTTTCATGGAAGAAGTTGAGAATGTTGCAAGGGGAGGAGAGAAATACATAATAGAAGAGGAAGCCAATGGCGGAGGAGAACACACACACACACACACACCATGAAGAGAAGGTCTCCAAAGACAATAGACAGGTGAGCGAAAGGAGAGCATAAAAGATGAATGGCACAGCAGGAGGAGGAGGAGGAAGAATGACGATGGAAAATGAAAGACGATCTCGAGCATAAATGAAAGAATAACAAATGAGGAGAAAAGAAAATGTGACACAAAGAGAAAAAAAAAGACAGAGAACAGGGAAATGCCGAAGAAGAAGAATAAAAAAATACTTGACAATACCGAAAATAGAAATATATATAAAAAAAAAAAAGTTAGGAAGAGAACTTGAAGCAGGGGAAGCAAGAGACAGTTTGTAAGGGAGGGGGAAGTGGAGTCGAAATAATAAAAAAGGGGGAGGGAGGCGAGGGGAGGGGAGAGGTTGGGGGACTCTTAAATGGAAGACAGGAGCTCTTGGAGACGGCCGGCCGGCCGGCGCCCAGTAGCAGGAAAGTGGTGAGGAGGGAGGAGGCGAACAACGAGAAGACAAAGGAAGACAGGAGAGGAGAGGAAATTATACCAGATTACAGCCAGGACGTGGGTAAGGCGCAACTGACAAAGGACAGAGACGAAGAACAAGACGACAAGTAATTCAGAGCAGAATTAAGAAGCAGAACAAAAGTGGTATTTCATACGCCAGGACGGAGGTCTGAGAAAGAGAGAGAGAGAGAAGAGAGAGAGAGAGAGAGAGAGAGAGAGAGAGAGAGAGAGAGAGAGAGAGAGAGAGAGAGTTGCAGCCTAAAGCGCGGACAAGTCTCCGATGAAGGAGAAAGAGATGGAGGAGGAGGAGGAGGAGGTGGTCCGTGATGAAGGAGTGAGGGAAGGAGAGAGAAGGGGAGTGGTTGGGAGAGTGGGGGGGGGGAGGAGGGAGGAGGGGGGTGTGTGAGTCCTGCCTGAGACACAAGAGGAGGAGGAGGAGGGTCGGGGGGGGGATGGGGGGATACCACATCCCCCAGTCTGGGCCTTTCTGGTGCATCCGTCCCTATGATCTGTGCAGTTCCTGTCACACACCCGCCGAAACGCCTCTCACGGGGACCTAACTACCTACCTCTATCCTCACCCCCTTAATGGACCCTCTGCTAACCCGCCATAAGGGGGGCTCTTCCTAAGTCACCTCGCATGTCATATCAGCCTTTACGCACCCTGCACATTTCGCCTTTGTAAATTTTCGTAATATTCCCGCCATTTCTGAGTGACAAATTGACAATTTAAGCTCCATGAGGTTTCTTGCCTTTGAAACGAGTAACAAAAAACTTCCCTGAGAGTGGCAAGAATTTTCTCTCTTCATCAGAGAAAATGGAGGCTATGTAAAGGAAAGAAAAAAAAAAAAACAATATTATCAAACCCAATCAGCTAAGTCCACCTTAAACACAAAAATTGTGAAACTCCCAAATTTGAACATGAGTTACGCGCTTCATATTACCCACATTTTCATTAGTAACACCAAGAAAATGCTGAAGACAGCGAGATAAACCATAGATATGGTGATTCTAGCAACCTCCCTCACCGGAATTTCTTCGCGGTGGAACGTCATAGAAAACGAGAAATGGCAATAGTGAAGCAAGCGTCACTTCCCCACTGGCTTCCGTACGGCCAACATCAAAAGCCTAAAGATTACTGGGCTGGGGAATTCAAGCCAAGAAATAGCTCAGATTTTTACTGTGAATAAAAGATGAGAAAACTACCTCGTTCGTACCAGGGGAAAAAATTCCTTAAAGACACAGTCGAGGTAGAAAAAAAAAAAGAAAAAAAATAATATATTTAAAGCTCAGCTGTCCCTCATTTGTTGATACTCTTTTTCACGATGCTTTAGCTCCCCCTTGAATTCATGTTCATCCTCACTTCACTAACTTACTACTGATAATCAAGCTATAAATTCATAACGAAAACAAGACGAAAAATATAGAAAATAAAATGCTCTAAAAGAAAAAACTCGGGCCTTTTATTTCTTCTTTTTTTTCTTTACAAACGACTTTAAAGAAAAAATTCTATCTACGGTGTAAGGAAGGAGGAGGAGGAGGAGGAGGAGGAGGAGGAGGAGGAGGAGGAGGGGGGGAGGGGGGGAAGGTTATTCAATGATTCCATACCTTTTGAAAACGTTCCTCTCCATAATTAGCAGTTACCCTTCATGCTCTTATAACTGCCTCTTGAAAGTTTAAACTTACCATAAGCCTAACCTTCACAACACTGCGGACAAAGGAATGTTCTATGAGCGATTTTTGGAAAACTTTACAATTTCTGGAGCTTTTACATAGGCGAAATAATAATAATAATAATAATAATAATAATAATAATAATAATAATAATAATAACAACAATAATAATAATAATGATGAGAGAATGTTCTATTTTCCGCTTTTTAAAGATCAACAAAATTGGGTCTACATCGGGCACGATATTACGCTGGGTATTCAGGCGTCCCAAACAAATATTGGGACAAGACAGCGGTGCAGAGCGGCGGCGGGCTCGGGCGGTGCAGGAGCACGGACGGTGTGCTTCCTGCTGCACGGCTGTGGCTGCTGCTGCGCCGCCGGTGGGTAGGAGGAAGCGGGGAGCGGAGGGACGGGAAAGCCTACAGTGCAAGACCACACGAGGGAGAGGAGAAACACGCCCTTGAAGAAACTCCTCAAGAACAATGGCCAGCTCCTCCTGTGTGGCGGCCATGTGTCACTGCTGCTACAGCTCCTCCTGTGTGGTGGCCATGTGTCACTGTTGCTACAGCTCCTCCTGTGTGGTGGCCATGTGTCACTGCTGCTACAGCTCCTCCTGTGTGGCGGCCATGTGTCACTGTTGCTACAGCTCCTCCTGTGTGGTGGCCATGTGTCACTGCTGCTACAGCTCCTCCTGTGTGGTGGCCATGTGTCACTGTTGCTACAGCTCCTCCTGTGTGGTGGCCATGTGTCACTGTTGCTACAGCTCCTCCTGTGTGGCGGCCATGTGTCACTGCTGCTACAGCTCCTCCTGTGTGGTGGCCATGTGTCACTGCTGCTACAGCTCCTCCTGTGTGGTGGCCATGTGTCACTGCTGCTACAGCTCCTCCTGTTTGGTGGCCATGTGTCACTGTTGCTACAGCTCCTCCTGTGTGGTGGCCATGTGTCACTGTTGCTACAGCTCCTCCTGTGTGGCGGCCATGTGTCACTGCTGGAACAGCTCCTGCTGCTTGTAATTTCCGTCCAGGAAGGCTTGAAACAACGCAAGGATTAAAGTAACACACGGCTGCTTCTACCGTTACATTTACACGCGAAATAACGTGATGACTTAAGACCCAGGAGAGAGAGAGAGAGAGAGAGAGAGAGAGAGAGAGAGAGAGAGAGAGAGAGAGAGAGAGAGAGAGAGAGAGAAATTAAATATTCGTCACGCGGACTACAAGTCGAGACTACTAGAGATAGTGAGGTGCAGGCCATGGGGAGAAAAACTGAGGAACTGCGTTGCATATTCAAGAAGAAACTTCCTCCACCTCTTAAACTCTAAAAATTCTGTAGAAGACAGAGTGACTTTCTGGGCTGGAACCTGGAAGACGACTGGAACACACCCAGGGAGTAGCACCGTACATTTCTTTACCCTGGAGGATTTTACTTCTTTTTACTGCACAGAGAGAGAGTCCACCTTTATCTGATATCATATACGGGGTGATCGTGACGCATTCTTTTTAATCTTCCTTCCTTTCTTTACCATTTTCTACTATTGTGACCATCTACCTTCTCTCTTTACCAGAAGACACAGTCTTACCTTCACAACGGTTACATAGTTAACACAAAAGGTGTTAGGACCATCTGGTATTTCCAAAAAGCAGCAGAGAAGCTAAGTTGAGACCAGTAGGAGGAACTGGTCCGTCAAGAGGCAGTAATTGCTCAAGTGCTCCAGCGGGAAGAGATCGACTGTCATGCAAGGGGACCCGGCGGTTATGGTTGGTTAGGCAAACGTCAGAGATTCTGGACGGTCTTTGACTTGCTTGATCCAGAGGCTGAGGTATGTCATGCGTCCTGGAAGGTTATGAGATCACAGAGAACTGGATGGCAGCGACCATCCAAGGTACCTTCTATGGGTCTGTGGGGATCAAGACCTGGACATGCAGCGATCATCACACACTGGACACAGTTTACTTTCTTTCTCTGACTATAAGCCACTCAGAAAAATGTCCTCGTCCCCCAGAAGTGTGCCATACGATATTCCATGACAGCATGGACGGTCACAATATTCAGAGAACTTCAAGCGGTCACAAAACTTATCTGAACTGAGATGTAAACAAAATACCTAAAGGAACCAAGGCGATTTCCAATATAACAGGTTTCAACCATCCGTTGATAAGTAGGAATTGCTTTATATGCATACATATATATACGGCCTCGCTAACCCATCTCAGGGTTGAGAGGGTATGTTCATAATCTCATGCATGATGATTAAATTCCTCCATGAGACTGCGTACAACATTCAACACCCATATACTCCAACAGGCCACGTACGCCCTTCTACACCCACTTCCACCGGCACTACGTGCACCTTTCTGGACTCATTTCCCAACGGACCAAGTACGCCCTTTTCTACCTCTTTCCCTCGTAAGAGACTACATACACCCACCACCCGCAACGGAGCCCGTACGCCCTACAACACCAAGCTTGCCCCACGTTATACATCACACAGGATCTTAGTCGATAATTCCGATAAGCTACACTGGCCATTACCCTAGTTTTACATGGGTAGTTAGGGAGGGTAAAAGAAGAGATTATACGGGGAAGGTAGAAAAGTGGAGCAACAGAAGGTAAATGTAGTGTGTAAAAGTGTGTGTTGTAGACTACTCTCACCAACACATATTCCTTTATGGCCGACGCTACACATCCACACCTCACCATGACCCATGCATGACTCCCTACATCTAGCCCTCCACACCTCACACTAATCTCCTTACTCCCAGCCCTCCACGCCTCACACTCTACACTCCCTGTATCCAACCGTCCACACACCACAGTACACGACCTTACAGTCAACCTAAACTGACGGAGGAACGTCTACTTACGACCGGCCAGCTAAAACTTTTGGACTGGCAGCATCTAAACAGGAAACGTCCACACTAGATAACTTAAACTGGAAATATCTAGAATGGAAACATCCAAACTGATAACATCTAAACTGGATACATACAGACTGGAAAAGCTAATCCATTAAAAAGAAAAAAAAAAAAATTCACCCGAGGCATTTCTCCCAACCCTAACTACCAACTCGTCAACTAGGCATTAAAAAGTTAGACAAATACATTCTAACCTGTAAATTGAATTGGTACCTACTTTCCTTCCGATGGGAAAAATGACATTTCATATATATATATATATATATATATATTTTTTTTTTTTTTTTTTTTTTTTTTTTTATACTTTGTCGCTGTCTCCCGCGTTTGCGAGGTAGCGCAAGGAAACAGACGAAAGAAATGGCCCAACCCCCCCCCCATACACATGTACATACACACGTCCACACACGCAAATATACATACCTACACAGCTTTCCATGGTTTACCCCAGACGCTTCACATGCCTTGATTCAATCCACTGACAGCACGTCAAACCCTGTATACCACATCGCTCCAATTCACTCTATTCCTTGCCCTCCTTTCACCCTCCTGCATGTTCAGGCCCCGATCACACAAAATCTTTTTCACTCCATCTTTCCACCTCCAATTTGGTCTCCCTCTTCTCCTCGTTCCCTCCACCTCCGACACATATATCCTCTTGGTCAATCTTTCCTCACTCATTCTCTCCATGTGCCCAAACCATTTCAAAACACCCTCTTCTGCTCTCTCAACCACGCTCTTTTTATTTCCACACATCTCTCTTACCCTTACGTTACTTACTCGATCAAACCACCTCACACCACACATTGTCCTCAAACATCTCATTTCCAGCACATCCATCCTCCTGCGCACAACTCTATCCATAGCCCACGCCTCGCAACCATACAACATAGTTGGAACCACTATTCCTTCAAACATACCCATTTTTGCTTTCCGAGATAATGTTCTCGACTTCCACACATTTTTCAAGGCTCCCAAAATTTTCGCCCCCTCCCCCACCCTATGATCCACTTCCGCTTCCATGGTTCCATCCGCTGACAGATCCACTCCCAGATATCTAAAACACTTCACTTCCTCCAGTTTTTCTCCATTCAAACTCACCTCCCAATTGACTTGACCCTCAACCCTACTGTACCTAATAACCTTGCTCTTATTCACATTTACTCTTAACTTTCTTCTTCCACACACTTTACCAAACTCAGTCACCAGCTTCTGCAGTTTCTCACATGAATCAGCCACCAGCGCTGTATCATCAGCGAACAACAACTGACTCACTTCCCAAGCTCTCTCATCCCCAACAGACTTCATACTTGCCCCTCTTTCCAGGACTCTTGCATATATATATATATATATATATATATATATATATATATATATATATATATATATATATATATATATATATATTTAACTGTGATAGTAAATGATAATGTTAAGCCCCCATAGCTCTCTCTACACACACCTGAACCATCACCAGACCCTAACAGGTCTATATCAACACACACCTGACCCTCCAGTAACCTTTACGAACACTTGATGTGTTCCTGGACCGTACTAGCTTTCTCCCTACACACACAACCCGAACCATTACCAAACCTTCCAGCTTTCTCTAACAACCTGAACCATTACCAGATCCTCCTCCTCCTCTCTATACACACACCTGGACTATTATCTGGATAAAGAAAAATTCCTTCCCTCAAGTCATAACCAAAGAAAGGTCGTTAAAAATGTCTAGAATATTGCTAGGTTAAATGTTTCTCTTCCCCCCGTCCCCCTCACCTGCACACCTCCTAGCACGAAGCCTCTATTACTACCAAGCTCTACAGAGGTTTAACACTCACTGGACCTGCAGCGGCCCCAAACGCCCTTCCCTTCTGGCCATAGAGAAAAATGAAAAATAAAAGTCTACATAGGCTCTCCTACCCTCTACCCTCCCACGACCACCAACCCATCCGCATTTAGAAAAACCCCACCCCTTCCACACACACACATACACACACACGTAAGACCTCGAATCTTGCTATACGTAAACAGGTTAATAGATAATGGCGTATTACCCTTAACACTCTTGAGCAGGTCATTCACGATCCTCGAGTACGACGGTATGACCCTTCAGTATGATAGCCTTTGGCCTTTGACCTGACTCTTATCAATCAGGAAAGCGGCCAGGTCATCTTCCACAAGGGTTGATCAAGTAAACTGGACTGTTCTTCTGTCTGTTTCCTGGGCAGAGACTACGACTGAAATTCCTGCAATGACTTTGAATCAACTTAAGATTTAGAAATTTCCCTATACGGAACTCCTTAGGAATCGCTCTAAAATAACGATTATAATACAATCTAAATTTTGACTGTTTTTAATCTTTTCTCATACGGTTATATCATTCCTCAGTGAATTACTCTCACTCACTCAACTACTTCATAAACCCATCATAATGTCTACCATAGTAAGATTTTCATATATTCACGGCACAAATGAGTATATGGCAGTACATGGGTAAGAGAGATAATAGAAGACCTGATGGTCCATGACGAGGTAATCTGCTGGAGGACAGTACATGCAAAAAATCTGATGGTCCATGACGAGGTTATTGCCTGAGGACAATACTAGGATCTTCAGCAAAGCAGAAGGCTCCTCCTCACCCACCACTACAGATGGAGACAGGATAGTAAAGCAGAAGGCTCCTCCTCACCCACCAATATAAATGGAGACAGGATAGTAAAGTAGAAGGCTCCTCCCCACCCACCAATATAAATGGAGACAGGATAGTAAAGTAGAAGGTTCCCATCTGTTATGGTATGGATAGGGAATAATAAGAAAAACGGTCTCCTTACAGGGATTTCAAATCAACTGGCGTACGAACGTGTTGTGACTTTGTGAGTGGTGTACACGTGAGGGATTCGGGGTCTTGAGAGACCCGTGTCGGCTTACAGACCTCAAGTACACGAGGCTTGTGTTGACCTCCTACTGAAGGAACAAACGTTACTTAAGGATCCCTCTACACCTGCCTCCTGATGTACTGCCACCGCCTCCCGAATCTTGGCGCAAAATCTGACAGAATCTTTCAATTTTCAGTGACCCTTACAGGTACTAAGAACGGTTACGGGATATATATACAAAAACAGGATCACGCCCACCACTGTGACCTATTACAATATATATATATATATATATATATATATATATATATATATATATATATATATATATATATATAGTTTTTTCTTTTTTTGAGTAATTGAATAAATAACGAATGTCCTTTTTCAGAGCTTGAATCAATTTTCCACTGAATTTCACGTCCTCGAGGTAAGGACTTGTTCGCTTAACTGCCCGTGTGCAACACTCAGCATCATCAGTCTAGACCAACCCTGATCTTCATTTAAGGTCGGTCCTCTTCAATACCTTTGATAATGATGGGGGATATTAAGGCGGTACAAGGTGAGATCCTTTTCAACTCCTTGTCACTTTTCTTTTGGCCATCCGCCTTGACATCATCAGCGATATATCGACTGTTTACTGGTGACGTGTTATGACTTCTCTGGAAAGAAACCTTCTTCAAATCAAGGCTTCGCTCCCCCGCAAGGCCCAGACTCTGCCATGGTAAACACGGGGCCAAAGAAACCTCGAAATCCCACCAAATCCTCTTAATAGTTTTGCAATAAATTAGCAAAGGCTCTTGGAGATTACGTGGGCACGCACCCACGCATGCACACACACACACACACACACACACACACACACACACACACACACCGGAGGAGATTCTAACAAAACACTCAAAGGCTTAATTCACACAGAAGCTGCTGCCGAACAGTGCGCACTCTGGGTCGTAAATCAAAACTCCTTATCAGAGCCTCGTTAAGAATATGCAAAAATGACTTGAGCCGCCGTGAATGCCTGATAAAGGGGTACACACATGAATGATATCAGCGCTTTTATAAATGAAATAAATGCCTTATCAAAGGTCGACCGCCCGGTTAAATAACGCCAAAAGAAATACGTTGTAAAAGATTTATTATCTTGAAATGACAAAACGTTTTCTAGTTTTCCTAATTAATGATTAATTGTCATGAGATAAGATCAAACGATTTTCCACAGACTAATCCACTTGCACGATTCAATACTTCACAAGAAGCCTAACAAAGATTAATTACGATCTTAATGTTACAATATCACATGAAGGGTTAAATCCCTTTCACAGTACATATCATTCACAAAAGACTATTGTATCAAGAATATTGAGAGTTCAAATAAATGGAAATCTGAAATCCAGAAATATTCACTTATTACGAATTATCTTTGAATAATAAAATGTTTACCTTAAGACGAAAACACGTAAAGTTATTCAACATTTTTTGTTACAGAGAATTTCATAATTGGGTCTAACACCACGAACAAAGTAGTCAGTACTGTATACATGTGATGGGCAACAGCAGTAACACCCCTGGAAGGGAATCAGACACCTTATGAAAGACCAAAATTGAGAGAGAGAGAGAGAGAGAGAGAGAGAGAGAGAGAGAGAGAGAGAGAGAGAGAGAGAGAGAGAGAGAGAGAGAGAGAGTGCCGGGGTTGCTGTTGCCGCTGTACAGGAGACTCGCCCACCGTCAGGGGGGAGTTGAAGCCTCTCTTTCCATACCTTAAAGAGTCTTGATCACATTCAGAGTGTGGGTCAACAGAAGAAGGTAACAACCCTTTTGTCTACCTCGGCTCACCTTTGAACACGCCCGATAAAAGCTACGGACTGAGGAGATGTTATATATTCCAATCTGTTTTTTCACAACTGGCCGAGAGCACAGCAGGGAATCATATGCAGAACCCGAGGATTTCCACTCTTTTGTCGGTTTTGGAAACAAGGGGGTTTAGCTCTGTCTGTATGCATGTGTGTACCGTCCGTGATGCGCGGCCGAACGAGGCATTAAGTCGGGAACTGAATTTCATTCGGATATAATTACATGTTCGTATGAATAATTCAGCGACAATAATACAACGAAGAATTATGAAACAGAGACCTATTACAAGCTGCGAGTACAGCAGGCCTGTTAATGTTACACACACACACACACACACACACACACACACACACACACACACACACACACACAGTGGTGGTGATGTGTCATTTCTGCTGGTGGTGGCTGTGTTTGTGTTGATGGAGGTGCTGGTGGTGGCTGTGTTGGTGTTGGTGGAGGAGTTGGCGGTTTTGGTGGTGGTGGTGGCTGTTATGGTGTTGGTGTCAGCTGTGTTGGTGGTGTTGGCGTTGGTTACGCCTTTGGTGGTGGTGATGGCTTCGGTGTTAGTAGTGGTGCCGGTGGGGTGTTGGTGGTGGTGGTGGTGCAAGTGTCTGTGGTGGTGACAACAGTTACGGTCACTGTGGTGGTGGTGCTTTTCTGGCTATGCTCTCAGCTGTGTTTTTACTGCTTGTCTTGTTGGTGATGGCAGACGTATATGTAGCACCAGTAATACCATACGTGTAGTAACAGTTACGACAGCCACTGTCTCTGCAGGGAGAGGAGAGTGCTACACTCCCTCCCTCTAAGGCTTGGGGACGGCCCTACTCTCCCTCCACGGCTCGGAGACAACCCCGACTCTCCCTCCAAGGAGCGAAGACCACTCCACCCACACTCTCCCTCCAAGGAGCGAAGACCACTCCACCCACACTCTCCCTCCAAGGAGCGAAGACCACTCTACACTCTCCCTCCAAGGAGCGAAGACCACTCCACCCACACTCTCCCTCCAAGGAGCGAAGACCACTCTACACTCTCCCTCCAAGGAGCGAGGACCACTCCACACTCTCCCTCCAAGGAGCGAAGACCACTCCACACTCTCCCTCCAAGGCTCGGAGTACCAGTACTGGCCAGAGTATTAAGATATTTACCCTCGAGTGTCGCCGCCCGGGAGGGAAGACCCTAAGCTCTCCGCCACACCACCGCGACCAAACACACACACACACACGTACCTGGGAAGAGAAAAGGAAACATTAATTACCTTAAAGAGAATAAACAGACGACACTAAGACATAAGAATGGATACGCAAGGCGACACATCAGGCAGACATTTGCATATTAACAGGAGAAAAGACCCGATAATTACGTCAAATACGAATGAAACCAGAGGAGAAAAATGGATGCTGGAGTTTTAAACTGCGCCCATCCCTGCAAGGAGGGAGACACAGAGAAGCAATTACCTTAATGGACATAACGAAATAACCCCAGAGAAAAAGGAGCGAAAATGTGGATTGAGAGAGAGAGAGAGAGAGAGAGAGAGAGAGAGAGAGAGAGAGAGAGAGAGAGAGAGAGAGAGAGAGACCACAGAGCACAAGAAAGCAAGAGGAGATGAGACAGAGGTGGAGGACTGAGGAACTACGCTACAGCAAGAGAGAAAGAGAGGAAGACTGGGACAAGAAATCCGTGCGACGTGTGTGTGTGTGTGTGTGTGTGTGTGTGTGTGTGTGTGGAGCTACCGTCATGTCAACAGTTCTAACTCTCCTGGAGACTAAATAGCTTAAGTGGATTAGACAGGTGGAGTTGATAACAGCATTAGCTCCAGAGTGGCCAGACGTCAGCGAAAACATGTCTTAAAACACATTAGGTAATTACTTCTTTAACGCTGCTGGGTATTATCATAGAATATATATATATATATATATATATATATATATATATATATATATATATATATATATATATATATATATATATATATATATAAGGAGAGAGAGAGAGAGAGAGAGAGAGAGAGAGAGAGAGAGAGAGAGAGAGAGAGAGAGAGAGAGAGAGTAAAGTGTAAGTAAACAGCTAGTAAGTTGGATAAGTAGATGGTAGGTTGGTTTAGTGAAAGGAGGGTTTGTGGGCCAGCAGGCCACACGAGAAAATGTAAATTAGGGAAAACATATATATATATATATATATATATATATATATATATATATATATATATATATATATATATATATATATATATGATAATTGGGAGACAAAGAGAAAACGGCAAGTAGCACATGTGATCATGACAGAGCTATAAAACGTAGCAGCCAGAAAAAAAAGAGAGGGATTCTTAAGCTAATCTGCCAACCACCTACCCATACCTACTGGTGCCTGGATTTGTGCAAAAGGCTATACTCCCACATGGGTCGGGTGTGACTGTCACACTTATGCCTATAATGGTGGAGAGATCCGACCGTGCGTGGAAATATTTGGGGGGTTGTCCGTCCACCACACCTGGTCTCCCCTGTGACACACCACCAACCATGTGGGTGTAGGTGGGAGGGGTGGAGGGGGGGGGGCCGAGGATGATGAACTGCTGTATGATACCTGTATGTTACAGGGATAAGCCATAACGAAGGACATATATAATGATCTAGATGTAAGGCAATGTGTGGTACTGAGAGTCAAATAGTAGACATGATGCCAACAGAAAAAAAAATCAAATCAATCATTCATAGTCTCTCTCTCTCTCTCTCTCTCTCTCTCTCTCTCTCTCTCTCTCTCTCTCTCTCTCTCTCTCTCTCTCACACACACACACACACACACAAACACACACACACACAATGTAAACGGAATGCAAAACCTACCAGAGGCAACAGACCCGGCGCGCACAGTGTCCCAAATAGAGAGAAAGCAAGAAAAGACCAATGACAATACTACAGTGACGAGAGAGGGAGACTGACCAGTGAGTTGGTCGTAGACGATGATGTACCAGGGGACAGGTGAGGCTGCTGCACGGGAGGAACCGGTGAAGGTGTTCATGAAAAAGAGAAACTGAGCGAGCAAGATGGCAAACATGGGAAAGAACAGATACACATGTAAGCATCGACTCACACACAACCGAGACGGTCTCCCACAGTGGAATGATGACAGAGGAATAAAGAAAGATTTCTATACTGGTACACAAGGAAGACTATACGTCCAAGTACAGACATAATGTGTATACACCATGGGCTTCGAACCCTGCACATCCGACATATCTTTTGTCACACTATCGGAGCTGCGTGGGATTAAAATCCATGCTGGCCCCACAGAGATGAGGTTATGACATACGTAAAAACACTTGAAATCTAGTGTGTTTGTGTCTTATAACCTCCGTATGGCCGAGGTAGCCAGACGCCCTGCCCAGGGTTCTAAGCCGACCCGTGGTGTATATAAGGAAGGCTGCTTCAGCGGATCAAAATCATCTGAGCAGAGGAAAACAAAGGACACAAAGAGAAGTACCATCTCAGCGGATCATCTGGCGTCCCGCAAGACTCACTCAGTCTTGAAGACTCCTACATTCCTGATGTATGTAAATGATTAACCAGAGTGAGGGAAATCATGCATATCAAATGAAGTGGAACCATACATTAATATGCTTACGGATGATTTTATACATAGGTGAGAAGCAAACGCTACTGAGAACCGTGTCAGCTTACAACGAGACCTAGTATACAGATTCGAGCAAGGTCAGTGGATATCAATTTGGTTAAATGTAGACTTGAAGGTAAGCAATTCACGAAATTAGGCCAGACTGACTCTCACCTCGATTGTTGGAGCAAATTACAGTATCTATGTGTGACAGGGACATGGAGGCTGAAACAGAAAAAGGATTCAAGCTATACACTTGGTCGAAGTTAAAATATCCTTCAAATACAAGGTTGAAATATTAAAAGTGCCAGTAAGTACAAGATACATATGTTAAAAATCCCTATAAGTACACGACACAAATCTAGAAACTGCCTTCAAGTATAAGACACACGTTAAAGCTTCCTTCAAGTACATGGAAGAAATGATAAAAGAAAAAAAAGAGAGGCTATGGTACAAATTACACCCAATTTAGAGTACGCGTTACCAGCTGGGTCACCCCAGCTTCCAGAAACAAAAACATCTGGTAGATAGGATCCAACGACGGGCAACAGTATGTGGACCTGAAGTGAGGAGGGAGGTGAGCTACAGGAAGAGGATGACAACCACGATACAGAAGACAACGAGGGGTGAGGGGGGGAGAGTCATGATTACCTACTTCATACATGTTCCTCGACCGATCTGACGACGTCTATATCGAGGAGTTCCTTGAAACTGAGGGATCAAGGTACACGAGGACACAACACACTATGCAAGAGTCAGGAAAGATATTTCTCTTATGGATTCATAACTACCCCAAAGCCTCTGTCTACGGAGAAGACCTGGTGTAACCCACTCTCTCCAGAGGAACTTGCAGTCCATAGCTGCACTACTTCCAGCAGCAGGGAAATGTGGATTCCTTCGGAATGTAAAGTTCTATGACTTCAACTCCCAACGATACAGCCTCGTGAAAGGCGATTTTTCACCCGCGGTGTAGTCTCGTGCAGGAGGTGCCCGGTAACACCTCATATGGAATATGAAAATATCTATAACAAAACATTAATTCTAAAAGCTAGAGCGGTGGACAAGACGAACGGAGTCAGGTAAATACGGAGCAAATACAAAGAACAATGAGAAATGAAAAGAAAAATGAATTACAGAGAAGCGAGGAAAAGATACGGAGTCCCTCTACTACAAAACTTCTACCATCAATTATCTAAAACACATGCAACTCGTACCAGAAATAACCTCAACTATCCAATATATACAAGCAGTTAGAATCAAAACATCAGCTGGCACATAACCCCTCGTCACAGTTCAGTACTGGGCCTTGTGTCATCTGCTCTCCCTACATACCCGTATTTACCCGCTCCTCGTATGCACAGATCAACACCCTGACCAAGGCAGCCCACCACCACACCACCATCACACCACACCACCACCATCATCAACTCGGGAACCACTCCCACTAAAATCTGCTACAAAGTTTGGCCGTAAGAGCGTTGTGTAAGATCACAGTATACTTATCTCTGCAGCACTTCGTCAGCTCTGCCTACAGGAGCTTACTCCTACTCCCATCAGCCTTTCCCACTTCATACCCTCCTCTATTTCACCCCAACTCCCTTCACACACACACACACACACACACACACACACACACACACACACTACATCACTGATAGCTGGAAGTCAAACTTAGCCTCTCTTTCATAGTGAACACTATGGCTGACTGGATATGCCACCCCCGCTGTACGTCAAGATAGAGGCGAGTCTGACGCCACCAGTGCAATCAGCCTCCTGCCTCTTCCCAACTTTGTATTGTGTGATGATTATTTGTGTGTTACGGGCAGAGTGTCTCGCACTCGTGCAGCAGCACCGTCTCTTAATCTTGTATATATGTACCATGGCTTTACTCCTGCGTCTGCACACACACACACACACACACACACACACACACACACACACACACACACACACACCTAAGCTTGCTATTCATTTATCGACCAGCCCCGAAGGGAGGGTGAACATCTGGGTAGGACGTGAGCCGACTTCCGCGACCAGGATTCGAACTTAAGCGGGACGAGTCATGGTCAGCAATGCTAACTACTACCCCATGGAGGCCCGTGTGTGTGTGTGTGTGTGTGTGTGTGTGTGTGTGTGTGTGTGTGTGTGTGTGTGTGTGTGTAGAGAGCAGTTATCTCGCCAAAACCATCATGAAAGCCCAAGTTATTTTTCTGTTGTGGAGCGAATGTTTATCACATGTAAAATATTGTTAAAGTTTGTGAGATTTATATAAAGTATACACATCACACTATCAGGAAAAACTACGTAACTCTGACTTGACATACTTAATATCACAACCACCGAGTACTGAAGACGTATATAGAAACACATATTCACACACGAATACTTGTGTTGCGAAATTTCATTCGCTCAGAAAAAGGAGATACGAAGAGAAGCATATTATTACATTAGCAATTACTTAACCTAATAATACCTGACTCTCGGCCCAAGTGACGAGTTTTTTACACGATTCCTTTTCGTTTTTTTTTCTTTTTGAAAGAAAACAAAAATAACACGAGGAATTAGATATGTTTATTCAAAAGAAAATAAATGAGCAACTGTTGTCCAGTGACAGTGAAGTAAACCCTCTTTCCTTCAGTATTAAAATTTTCCTACATATATGTGCCTAAGTAATGTAATCCACATAAATTCACATACAATCTAGTAATGCCTGGGTCTAGTGATCTCTTTCCATCAATGACCTGATTATATAAACAAATACATAGGTAAATATATATATATATATATATATATATATATATATATATATATATATATATATATATATATATATATATATATATATGCTGGAAAGCTATACCGTTGAGTGCAAGGTTCGAACAGTCGCGCTCAAGGGCTAAGGTACCATCTTGCTTGAGATCGTACCTTCGTGCTCAAGCAGCAGCAGCAGCAGGAGTGGGTGGCAGGTATCCAGTCGTGGAGAGTCGGAGTCAAAATTCCTCATATTTCCTCTAAGATAAACAGAACGAAACAAAACGAAATATGGAAGTTGCTCTACGTATCTTAAGCCAGCCTCTGACCTAAACGTGCCAAATACATTAGTTCAACCTGACCACTGTGCACAGTTGGCTGGCCAGCGGACGTACCAGCAGACCCCAACAAAGAGGGAGGCCGGTAAAACAGAGAACGGTCGCCACCTGTCATCCTCTCTAAGCCGTAGCGACATCAACTAATATTTCACGCTCTACAGCCTCCCTGAGGCTGGAGAAGGTCATTACTGAACGCTGCGTGTGAAGGTGTTATGAAATTCTGAAAACAACTCACGCCCCAGCTCGATGTACAGAACAATGAAGAAAATAAAAGTACTTTAATAACGTACGTTCACTATTTCCTGGGAGGTCTGTGTAATACGGCAGCCAGGGCCCACCTCGGCGATGCAGTATATCTTAATTTACGTCAGGACTGAAGATAAAATTTAATACAAGGAAACCTCTAAGTACTATAATATGTTCGTCAAAAGATATATTCTGAAATTTCTGTGTAACAACCTTCGTTACGTAAAAAAGAAACTCCTCAAATGCCGATGACATTCAGTGTTTCCAATAGATGTACGTACACCCCAGACAAGCTTTAGCATAAGAAATACACCCACCCAAGATTTTCCAAAAGATACACACACCCAAATGATGTTCAAAAGGACGTACAACCCTAAGCTTTTCCAAAAGATATACATCCCAAGCTTTTCCAGAAGATGTAATAAAATACTAACGCCCTAACTTTTCTGAAATATGTATTGATGAAGGTTTTTCCAAAAAAGGTAAACTTTTCTTAACATATACATTAGCAAGCTTTTCCAAAAAATGTACACATACACACACAATAAGCTTTTCCAAAAGACATATCCCCAAAGAATTTCCAGAAGATATAGCCCCAAGCTTTTCCAAAAGACGTACACCCTAAGCTCAGTTGTATTCCGGCGCGCGGGCATTTCAAACGCCTGTCATCAGGAACAGGGTCGGATGATTTCTCTAGAGAGTCGAGCAGCCCTTGCTTCAAGATGATGGAACCGCATCCGGCTCCCATTCTGGGCCTTCATTTTCTTCCTTTGTTCACACAACTCGAATTTATTCCCTAATTCGTGACACTTATGTAGATTGATGGCGCGGGACGCCGCCTGTTCTTGTCACCCAAAATATTGGCGACAAATGCCACAGGCGGACTTGAACTTTTTCCTTTTTCAGCGAGTGAGGAACAACTGGTGATCTTTAAGTGCGCGTTTTATGGACGCCAGAAGATTTTGATTTACATAAGGAATCTTCTGACGTCGAGAAGTTTACGTCAGGTGAGAGGAACTATTAGGTTCGTGGAAGAGTCAGGTTAGTGAACTGTCATGTTCCTAACTCTATCAGGTCTCTACAACGATCAGTTTTAGGGAAATAACAGCTTCCTGGAACTGTCAGGGTCTTGGAACTATCAATATCCTGGAATGATCATGGTACTGGAACTATCAGGTCACTGTAACTATAACGTTCATTGAACTATCATATTCCTGGAACTATCTAGTTCCTGGACGTGATCCATCGAGGTGTATGTGTTACATGGACACACTAACAAAGGAAACTTGTGGCGTATTAACATTTCAACAGACACTCTCCTTCCTCCCATTCTTCAGCTGCTGTCTTTCATCATTAGGACCATACTCGGGTACTCTACACCAGCGTTACAGTATGACAGACAGTCTCTGGTCCACAAGGAAAGAAAGAAAAACAAGAACGAACATTACCAAAGAGTTCCAGTATAAGCGCCGCGGTGGAGACCAGCCTTTATATCGAGCCGACCAACTTAGCCAGCGAGGCCCTGAGACCAACGCTCCCTGGACCACTGTATCAAACATTCATCATCATCATAAAGTATAAATAGCTTTTATACCAGTAAGGGACATATATCACCTGTCTTATGGTCCTTACTGGCGACCCTTACCGACCCAACCCCTGACCAGGCCAGCGAGCGCCCGAGCCAACTATTATCCCTACAAGGCAATCAGCGACCTGACCAGATGATCAACCCAGCAAACAAACTAACTTGATAATCAACAAGCCGCACAACAAAACTGCTAGACACAGAGAGACAAACTAACAATAAACAAAATAAGTAACTAACCAGCATGAAAAGCAGCAAACCTAGCAGCCGATCAGGCAGCCAGCCAATCAGCTAGTCAGGCAACCAACCAGCCAGGCAGCTAGTCAGCCAATCCCTTAGTCAGGCAACCAAGCAGCCAGCCAGCCAGCCAGCCAGCTAGTCAGCCAATCAGCTAGTCAGGCAACCAAGCAGCCAGCCAGCTAGTCAGCCAATCAGCTAGTCAGGCAACCAGCCAGCCAGCCAGGCGCTCTTCCAGTCTCGCGTTCAAAACCCAATTAAATCGGTAAACAGTGAGGTCTATACAATCTGGATAACTTCACAAGCCTCCGTAACACACTTTCACCTCATGAACACGACGGTAAGACCCTGGGGTATAATGGCCCAGTCCCTAACCTCACCCTTAAGGATCAGGTCAAAGGTGAGGCCATCATACTTAAGGCTCATGCCGCCATGCTCAAGGGTCCTATCGTCGTACTCAAGGGGGTTAACTGCAAGGCCTTCACCTCTTTCCTTTACCATGACGTGTGTTAACTTTAACAATATTACTACATATGTATATGTTAATGGTAATGTTAAATTTCCAGGGGAGATTACCATTCTAGTTTTGAGCGTGCGGTTTACTGGTTTTGTCAACTTTTTCGAAGAGGTTCATATTGCCTTTACTTGTTCTGACGTTCGCTTCGCTAAGTTTGTGTTAGATTCTTATTCCAACATCAACAGCATTCACTTCTAACCTGGAGACATGATACTAACTTTACTAGTCTTATGTTTGCTTTACTGGCCTTTCCGTTGGCTGTCCTGGTGTTTATGTTACTTTCAGTAGTCCAAATGCAATTATATGAGAATCTTAGTCTTATCAGTTCTGACTACTAGGTCTGCTATCTTGATTATGCTGAATACTGGCTCTGCTATCTTGATTGTGCAAGCTTTGCTTGCTTTTATAACGTCTTCGCTAATGACTCCAATATCAACCTGGACAGGTTCCGATACAGGTTATCCTGGTTTCGATTCTACCCTCTAAAGGTTCTCCTTCGTCAGTCAGCGCTTGCATTTTTGCCTTTTCCTTCCATTTAGTCATAACAATTCAAATACGAAATGGTTCCCTCTAACACCTCCCAGTCCAAACTGTCTTTCTTTGCCAACAGATTATTCTCTTGTTTTTGTACCAAGTTTCAGTTATCTAATTTAAAAGTTTCTTCCTTAATTATCTTGTTTTCCCTACTTGTCCCACGAGCGATTAAAGAAAAACAATTCCTGCAGCCACACTGGAACATCACTGGCTGTTCTGTCTTCCTGGAAGGAGGAAGTTGCATTAGTAACGTCTGTGTTCAGGGGCCCTTGCTGCTGGGTTAAGTGTCTGACAACTTGTGTTCAAGTGCCCTTGATGGATAAGTGTCTCAGAAAAAACTACACTCAAGTTCTCATGAACACATTCTTATAACTTAATACAGTGCAGAACTTTCTTCGCCGGAGACGTAAATAAAGCGTGGTGCCTGGAAAAGCAAGAGGCCTTCAGTAAAAGTTTTTGAGCTTCACCAACTCAAAATTTCCGCAACAACAACTAAATTTCTTCACTCGGAGATGTCAGAATTAACCTTTATTTGCTTCCCTGACAAGTAGTGAAGAAGCCTTAATGTCTAGCCACGCCTGCAGCCCCTTCTTCAGGAGTAATCACATTTCTAGCGGCGTTCATCCCAAAACCACTAAACTCTCAGAGACGCTTGGGCTAAACTTTGCCATTCTTCAATCTAATTTTAACTGTTGTCACCCAAACTTCCCGTTCTTTAAAATTCAAGTTAGTTTTCACCTCCAAGTCCATTTTTTTTCTCTCTCTTTTCCCTTCTCTTAAGCTTCACTTGTGAGGAACTGTTGGAAGGAGTGCAAACTTTGGTCTGGGTAGCATGGCAGACGACCCCACCTTTTGTTAGTGGACTGGCGGGCCTGCCGTGTGTGGCTCGCTCTCTTTCTTTTTCTTTTTCTGTCGGTCACGTCTCAGCCAATCCAAGTAATTGGTACTTTGAAGAGTGACCGGCATAGGTCACTGCTTCCAATCACTTCTCTTTCCATTAAATTAATCCATCACAACGTGCAAGGTTACCGAAACTATTTTCCAACTTAATTTATTACCTTTCATCTGATCGTTTATCTACACACCTTCAATTTCCATCAACTGAATTCCCCAAGGAACTCTTACCCAGCGAACGTGACACAACATGAGTTGGGATACTGAGTTCTACAGCAGATTCCTGTCTTCAAAAACAGTGAAATCATGAAAGTGAACCGTCATAAAATCTTATCAGTTTATATCTTTTGACCTCAATCAACAAAATTAAGACAAAAGACTTTTAAAACTGGGGGTAAACTAGAAACAATAACACTATAACAAAATTAAATTCCTTTGTCTTTTTAAATACAGAGAGAATTTCTTCAGATCCAAAATCCATCTCTCGTTTCTTCAGCAAGAATCTGTAATATCTTTACACTGTTACTAAACTGCTATGGCGAGCTTCAGTCTAACACTGTGTCCTTACCCTACAATGAACTTCAGTGCAAAACATACTCACTTTCCTGCTTCCTACAGAAAAAAAAAAAAAAAAATGTACAAATCCTCATGCTTTCCTCACGAGCCTAATCCAGAGATATGAGTTAAAAACAAAGCGAGTTTTGCACATGTTTGAGAGACCTCCCTGCTTCACTCGAAACGACCTCCCGCCTCCGCCTTGCCCAGCTCTCCAAGTCCAGTAATTCTCCTTTAGATCCTTGTTCCCGTGTAGGACCAAACGTGAATATACCAGGAGGAACGTCTGGTCTCCCCCTCCTCCCTCTTGCTCTTGGCTCACAGCACCAGCCACCCACCTTGTCGAACGCCAATTATTTCCTCAGCAAGAGACGCGTTATTGGTTAGTCTCCCCCTCAAGACAACCTGCCTATATTGTGCTGTTACCCTGCCAAGTGCCTCTCCCTGCGCCTCCACTCTCTCTCTCTCTCTCTCTCTCTCTCTCTCTCTCTCTCTCTCTCTCTCTCTCTCAGATTTCCAGACATCCTTCACAGCTATCTCCCCTCTCTCCTCCCCTGTTCTCTCCCCTCTTTCCTGTCCTCTGACCCTCTCGCTTCTTTCTCCCCTTATCTCCTCGTCCCCTTCCATTCGGGTGACCCCGCTGGTCTGCCCCGTGACCCGCTGTGGCCTGTCATCACTCACATCCCTCCACGTCCTCGAGTGCCTCACGCAGGAGCAAGATCTAGTTACTGTTGCTGCTGACGTGCTCCTGCTGCTGACGTGCTCCTGCTACTGATGTGCTCTTGCTGCTGACGTGCTCTTGCTGCTGATGTGCTCCTGCTGCTGACGTGCTCCTGCTGCTGATGTTCTCCTACTGCTGACGTGCTCCTGCTGCTGACGTGCTCCTGCTGCTGACGTGCTCCTGCTGCTGGCGTGCTCCTGCTGCTGGCGTGCTCCTGCTGCTAATGTGCTCCTGCTGCTGACGTGCTCCTGCTGCTGATGTTCTCCTGCTGCTGACGTGCTCTTGCTGCTGACGTACTCCTGCTGCTGACGTACTCCTGCTGCTGACGTGCTCCTGCTACTGACGTTCTGCTGCTGCTGACGTGTTCCTGCTGCTGCTGACGTGTTCCTGCCCCTTGAAGCTTGCTGACAGCACCAGCCATCTTACACCAACACTTGCTGACTTACTGGATAATGACCCCCACGACGCACAAACATCAACAGGTGCTGACACCACCACCACCACCGTCACACACACACACACACACACACACACACACACACACACACTAGTCCTGACAAACCCACATGCCCAGCTCACCATCACAATACGAGGCACCACCGTTTCAAAAATACTTGACACATTCGCCTTTAAAACCTCGCTCGGAATTTCAGACGAGGACCACCATCGACACAACACTCGCGCCTTAATCAATATTTCAGCTAAAAGGGAAAGGAAAAAAAAACAACACGCACATCCCGACGACTCACAAAATACATGTGTACTAACATAACAAAGGAAACCATGAGGAGCTTCTGCCTTAGCTTGAGAAAAAAGAAAATTCTTAATAGAATGAGAGACATCTTAAAGCTGCGTCTCACCTTCTGAGGACATTGTGGCCATAAATAAACCCTAACGAAAAATATTTCTTCACAGACACGTAAGCCAACACCACACGGCCACCTTACGGCGTGGCGTGGGACAACACACACACATACACACACACACACACACACAAGCAAAACTCACTGAAACACAAATGATCAAAACAACACAAACACACAACACATGACCAAAGCAACACTATCACAAGTAGAACACGTGAACAAAGCAACCACACCACCTCACCAGTAGAACACATGAACAAAGCAACACCATCACCTCACCAGTAGAACATATGAACAAAGCAGCAACACTACCACGCCAACAGAGAACATGACCAAAGCAACACCAACACACCAGCAGAACACATGAACAGAACAACACTATCACACCAGTAGAACATACATGAACAGAACAACACTATCATACCAGTAGAACATACATGAACAGAACAACACTATCACAGCAGTAGAACATACATGAACAGAACAACACTATCACAGCAGTAGAACATACATGAACAAAACAACACTATCACATCAGTAGAACACTCATCAACTAAGCAACACTATCACCCACCAGCGGAATAGATAATCAATGTTCTTGATAGTTCTCGACCAATGACAGAACAGCTGGACCATACCATATACAACCGGAGCGGCGACTAGTGCTACTGCTGCTGCTTCTACTGATAAGATAAGAGAGGATGATAACACCTGCCGGGCTGTTGGACCTGACAAACACAAGCTGGCAGGAATATAGGTGACTGATAAGGTATATTATGTTACCGATTGACTGTCTAGATACTGGACGTCCATAGTAATAATGTTCCAATGGCAAGCATAAGTATCTTACACACACACACACACACACACATATATATATATATATATATATATATATATATATATATATATATATATATATATATATATATAAATATATATATATATATATATTTCCAAATGCCTGCAGACGTAAATGGAAGGAAATTCAACAAAGCTGAACACCAAAACCAACACAGTGGAATACAGAACCCCACTGTCACAGTACTGGACAGTGTTATGAGAGGTTCTGCCATGTGTACAGAGTGGAAGCAGGAGACGGTTGTGGGAGACAGATGCAGGGTGACAGAGATGAACAAAGTTTTACTTGAAGAAGCATGGAAATATGAGCGAAAAAGGCAGAAGTGTACTATGGAGAAGATGGCAGTCAGGTGGCACAGGAGAGTTAAACAGAACAAGGGGTGTGTACACTTAGCATAAAGAACAATGTATGAAGAGATCTGAGGACACAATGTGGACACAGAAATGACAGCTCGTTTATATACAATGAATCCATCAAGAACAACACTCAAAAATATAAAAAATAGATACAAAGACTAAGGAGCTCAGAGGAAAGGATCTTAAAGGATACATGAGAAGTACAGAATCCAAAAACCACAATAAGCATTAACAGCAGAGAACATTTTACTTCCTTCCAGAGGAGACACTATGAAGAGAGACGCCATGGGTACCGGCGGGAGATTATCAGTCTACAGCAGTAGCTCTTAACCTCTCTCAGCTGACGGATCCTTAGCCCAATGGCAATATATATATTTTTTGCTCCTCTAGTTATACCTCACTTACCCCCTGATGAGGCTGCACGTAGCCCCTTAAGACTTCACGTCCCCTGCCCGACCGAAGCATAATGGGTGTGGATGGCCGGTGCGTAACTGGCCAGTCGCAATACATAACATCATCATTCCTCACATAAGGCTGGTATACAAGGGAAAAGAAATTCCCGCAAGTTTGTCTTCGTAAAACGGAGACGACAAACATGGAAGGAAACAGACCAGACGACACTTGTCACACAGGCGACTTGTCAAACTGGACAAATGTAAACAATGGCGTTTCACGAGGATGTCTTTGGTCCACTGCTTTTCTTGACGAATAAGAATGACTCGCCAGAGGGTCATGAATCACACCTGCACGTGCTTGTGAATCAATACGAAACTTGCTGGAGGAATGAGGAGTATTTCAGGGTGACTTCAACTCACGAGGAGAGCTAGACGGCCTCCCGCACTGATCACATGTATGGGTAACAAGACTACGGCTCAGCCACACATGAAGGGATGACACTGGGATGAAGCATGAGACTCGACCTTTCTGAGGAAAGTAAGGACCGAAGAAGCATTCAATATTTGAGACTCAAAAACACGAATACCTGAGTTCTACGATTATCTGCCTTCTGACTGCTCACACACACACACACAATATATATATATATATATGTATATGTATATATATATATATATATATATATATATATATATATATATATATATATATATTTCTTCTTTCTTTCAAACCATTCGCCATTTCCCACGTTAGCGAGGTAGCGCCAAGAACAGAGGACTGGGCCTTTTTTGGAATATCCTCACCTGGCCCCCTCTGTTCCTTCCCCTGGAAAATTAAAAAAAAAACGAGAGTGGAGGATTTCCAGCCCCCCGCTCCCTCCCCTTTTAGTCACTTTCTACGACACGCAGGGAATACGTGGGAAGTATTCTTAATCCCCTATCCCCATGGATATATATATATATATATATATATATATATATGTGTGTGTGTGTGTGTGTGTGTGTGTGTGTGTGTGTGTGTGTGGCGTGTATGTGTGTGTGTCTGTGTAGGTAAAATGACAAGGAAACAAAAACTTGAGGCGTCAAGCGCTTAGGTATAATTACATGGTCAGGACTGAATACAGATAGACAGAAGCTGAATTAAACACACCAGCCGCCAGTAGGCGGGTCAGGCAAATGAATTAAGTAACAGATGAAGGGATTAGGTCACAGGTCACCCTCGACGACCTCGCCTCTCTCAAGTTACAAACTCAGCTTAAACTACGTTCTGAGAAATATATTTAACATTTCTTTCGCTTATAAAGTTATCTAATCTATATACAACAACGTTCAGAGTCATAATAACATCTGTACCATGTTTGAGAAGATACGACACAACAACACTCCTCTTCATTACTGAGTTAACGTACCATGTGATAACCTTACCATAGCTCCACTCAATCTGATGACCAAAGTCTTCCAGGTGGACAAATAATGCACTGGGTTTTTTTGACCATCAAAAATGAATATATATATATATATATATATATATATATATATATATATATATATATATATATATATATATATTGGGAAGAATCACAATTTTGCGCGAGATCAAGATATTCCTACGAGTCCACGGGAAAAATGAAACACGGTAAGTTCCCAAGTGCACTTTCGTGTAACAATCACATCATCATGGGGGACACAAGAGAGAAATAACAGTCAGTTGATATACAACGAAGCGACGTGTATATATATATATATATATATATATATATATATATATATATATATATATATATATATATATATATATATATATATATCAGGAATATCTCGGCGTCAGAGCTCGGAATTCCAAAGGCGGTCATATATACACGAAGAAAAAAAGTGTTGCTGTAGATCCTGCGGGAGTTCCCTCCCAGCCGTAGATTGACAGGGCCTCCTGTGGGAACCCACGAAGGATCCAACACTTCCTTTAAAATTTTACTTGGCCTTCACCAGCCCATCAGAGCCCCCCCCCCCCCAAACCCACCCCCGGCGGCCACCGTCTCCCTCTACATGTGTGATGGTGACCATCAAGGACGGAGGGAGGGAGGGAGACTTTTGGCTCCAACCGTAAAATGCCAACCCACCACGGTGGTAATGGTGGTGGTGGTGGTGATACAGGGTGGTAGTGGTGGTAGAGGGTGGTGGTAGAGGGTGGTGGTGGAGGGTGGTGGTGGGTGGACAACAATAGTCTACAGTTTACTGGAACAAAAAAAAGAAAAAAAAGACCAGTGTTCCTGGCTGGCCTCGCATGGCAGCAGTGTTGGCCTGCTACCACACCCTTCACAATTCATGACACCTATATACACTCATGCATAAGTCATATTCTCTAGCACTAACTACTACTGTCAACAGAGAAGAACAGGAGGAGGAGGAGGAGGAGGAGGAGGAGGAGGAAGAGAAGGAGGAGGAAGAGAAGGAGGAGGAGAAACAGGAAGATGTGAATGAGTGGGAGGCTCATTAAAGTACTGACCACAGACACTCCCATCATATTGCTTGCATCAAAAAACAATATCATAACTATGTCATTATAATTTGTATAATGTGGCCAGCAACGTGGGTCGGGTGTGTGTGTGGGCGGTGGCCAGCAACGTGGGTCGGGTGTGTGTGGGCGGTGGCCAGCAACGTGGGTCGGGTGAATGTGGGCGGTGGCTAGGGAAGGAACTCTACAAATTATTCACGTTCAATTACATGGGCGGTGAGCTGGCTTGACATATGGGCCAACATTACTGCCCTGTATGCTGGAGCCCTACTGCCATTCACGGCACCGTTAGTTCGAACCCCACCGGAGGAAGGTGAAGTGGAGGGGAGGGGGAGGTGCCCACTTGCTCTATACTTACTCCGTTTTCTCTTTTTTTTATGTCATCTGAGACGGCACGGGCAGCTGAGGCCCTAATCAAGGTCATCTCATTAACGCTATATATATATATATATATATATATATATATATATATATATATATATATATATATATATATATATATATATATATATATAATTCTGCTCTGAGCCAGGTACCCATGTTATCGACCAAACCCCTAACGGTTGGATGAACAGCTGGGTTGACTATGGACCGACTGCCGTAATCAAGATTCGAACGTATGCGCTCGACCCTGGGCGGCCCCGCGAATGCGTCACGGTCAGGAACGCTACCCGATACACCACAGGAGTCCATTTTCTTTCAGTGAAGATGACTTCATATTCCTGTGGTTATGTGTCTAAGATCGTGATCTTAAGAGAAACGTGATGTTATCATCTGGTCATGAAGCACCAGCTCCCACACTCGCGTACAAGAATTCAACTTTCTAACAAAACTCAGTTTACAAGGTCGTCGGTGACTGCCACTAACGATATAACGTTTTTCTTTCAATGTCAAATTGAATGAAAATGAAGATCTAAGTCTGGCAGGTGAAGGTCTGGGGGCGTTGGTCTACCAGTGTAGGGCTGGGAGGAGTAGTGCTGTGTGTGTGTGTGTGTGTGTGTGTGTGTGTGTAGGTTAGGTCTTGGGGTATGGGAGGTGTAGCAGGTCTGGACAACGTACCACAGCAGATATCTCTCCTTTTCATAACATACAAAAGTGTTAGATTACTAGATCAATGTTTTCTAACAGTTGGCCTTCATCCTGTCATACATCTGTCTTAAGACGAGACCTTTTGTTGTTCTTACTTCACTTCACAACAGCCTGACCTCCACGTTCTTTGTAATGCTGAGAGTCCAGACAAACTTGCCTCCCTCGGTAATGATATATTCACGGAAGGGAACAACGGTGGCTTCTTTACACAGGTCTTATCACAAAGTCTGACTCCTTCCTTCCATTTAAGTCCTCGAGTAACTTCATATCTACACCCACCATTTCAACATATCTAAGCCCGACCTTATTTTCACCCAAGAGCTGGGTTTCTTACGAGATATGTTTACGGAAAAGAATATATTTACTTTATACGTTACTGAGTTAAAGAGGAAAATTTTGATTATATCTTTCACCAGAAAGGAACCTTCACCCAGCATAACTAAAGGTCCAATTCATATGAAATCACCGTAATTAGCCGAGTGGGTTACAATCTCTTACAAATTATTTGAACAAATTATATCTAAGGTTGGTATTCACCTCTTTTAACACGACAGTAAGACTGTATGAATTCAGAGTCAAGATCTTAGTTGGTTAACGTTCACCTGTGGCTTATACATCATTATGCATCACCCCGTAACGTTCATCTGTGGCTTATACATCATTATGCATCACCCCGTAACGTTCATCTGTGGCTTATACATCATTATGCATCACCCCATAACGGTCATCTGTGGCTTATACATCATTATGCATCACCCCGTAACGTTCATCTGTGGCTTATACATCATTATGCAACACCCCGTAACGTTCATCTGTGGCTTATACATACATCATTATGCATCACCCCGTAACGTCACTTGTATTGGAAACTCATCTCACAATCTTGCCACGCCCACGGACCAACATAAAGGTTTCCATTTAAGGACACGGACGCGGGTAAATGAACCCATGAACTCCCTGATCAGACAACATTCAGAGGAGCATGGCCACATTACCCAGGGTAGTGACTTCAAAATTCTGCATTCTGCAAGTCCTGATTTGGATTAATTTATTCTGAAAAGCTCCTGGCTATGGCGGGAGATAACAAAATTAAATAATGATGTGATCTCTACTGGCACTGACCTACTGTGTTAACGCTCGGGCTTCCTGTTTTCTCTTTTCTTTTTTTCGAAAGGCTCCTGGAGCCAAAGCGCACCTTCCAGTAGCAGGGAAATGTATACTCCTTCGGTGTAAGAAGTTCTTTGACAATAGTGTACTCCCAATCATAAAGCCTCGCCCAGGTTACTTTTCACTCACATCGTAATCGTGAGCAGACAGAGCCCGGTAGCGCTCAAGCAGACACACACACACATACATACACACGCACACACACAGACACACACGGACACACACACACCCAGACATATATATATATATATATATATATATATATATATATATATATATATATATATATATATATATTTTTTTTTTTTTTTTTTTTTTTTTTTTTTTTTTTATACTTTGTCGCTGTCTCCCGCGTTTGCGAGGTAGCGCAAGGAAACAGACGAAAGAAATGGCCCAAACCCCCCCCCCCCATACACATGTACATATACACGTCCACACACGCAAATATACATACCTACACAGCTTTCCATGGTTTACCCCAGACGCTTCACATGCCTTGATTCAATCCACTGACAGCACGTCAACCCCTGTATACCACATCGCTCCAATTCACTCTATTCCTTGCCCTCCTTTCACCCTCCTGCATGTTCAGGCCCCGATCACACAAAATCTTTTTCACTCCATCTTTCCACCTCCAATTTGGTCTCCCTCTTCTCCTCGTTCCCTCCACCTCCGACACATATATCCTCTTGGTCAATCTTTCCTCACTCATTCTCTCCATGTGCCCAAACCATTTCAAAACACCCTCTTCTGCTCTCTCAACCACGCTCTTTTTATTTCCACACATCTCTCTTACCCTTACGTTACTTACTCGATCAAACCACCTCACACCACACATTGTCCTCAAACATCTCATTTCCAGCACATCCATCCTCCTGCGCACAACTCTATCCATAGCCCACGCCTCGCAACCATACAACATTGTTGGAACCACTATTCCTTCAAACATACCCATTTTTGCTTTCCGAGATAATGTTCTCGACTTCCACACATTTTTCAAGGCGTACAAACATCCAGTATAATAAGTTCAGTCTTCAGAGTTAGGCAGGCCCCCGACACAGACACGCGACCCATTAATCTGGTTGGAAATATATGAAAAGGGTAAACAAAAGAGGCTCATCCCTGAGGCAGGACTCACCTCTGCCACCTGCCTCAACCCTACCCTCTTACCCACCCACCCCACTTCCCTATCTACTTACCTAACTGCATAAATCATTCAACTGCTTTAACAAATAAATCATTTATATCTACCTCATTAGAGATACGAAGATCTACGCCACAATAATAAAAGCGTAGCCGAAGGAATCATCATTTGCACACAAGACTACGCTGCCCCCATCACCCCTGAACCAGTGGAGTATGTGCGGTACAGGGAGGGAGGCTCCTGTGTCATCCCCAACACACACCATCGCTACTAAGATCACCATCACTACACCATCACCAGGGAGAGGCTGAACCTCACCACTGGTTGTTACACAACACGTCTAACATGTGTGGTGGTGACGTAAGACAGACAGACCCGGGCCCCGGATGTGTTCAGTGTTTTGTGTTATTGTAGAGTGGAACATCGTGATCCCGGTGGTGATATCCTGCAGGGTCGTCCATCCTTGAAAATGTCAATAGGGAATCATTTTTGACTTCTGATTGGAAACCATGTCTTCCAGGGCTTGGCATATGTAAATCATGATATACGTCTCCTGTCGGCGCCCCAGAGAATATAAAGTCTTGCAGTGATTTCAGTCGTTTCCATTAGTTTCGATGTCTGACAGTCAGCTTGGACGGTGAATCTTCCTCGTACATTACCCAACACTGTAGTAGTGTCTTCCGTCGTGAAAAATGATCGTTCAGTCACACACCATAACGACCAGGACAATATATATACATGCTGCCAAGCCTGGCATCATCAACTGTGCTTCTCTCGTCTTAAACTTTCACAGAACCCATCCTAACATTATCGACGATGCAATGGTTGCTCTGCTACATCAGCTGAAGGTAAGCATATCTGATATAATCATCACCAGACCTCATACATCTCTCTTCTATGATGCACTGACGTCTGTATTTGGTATTCCCTATGTATGCATTATAACACCATCATCTCCCCCGTAGATAAAACTCATTTCTGCTCAAAACTAACGTTTCCAGTAGCTCACTGGAAGACATGATTACTATCCCACTGTAATCTGGTAGAGACGTGATCTTCGTGCGCATAACGCACTATGTTCTGATATCATCAGCTGATGGTACGATGAAACGATTCCTGATTTATCTCGCGATGTTCACAATGAAAAAAATACTGAGGGTCCAACATATCACCGGAAGTCATGGTGTTAAGGAAAAATATGGAAGCATATGCACGAGGATATCATATATATATATATATATATATATATATATATATATATATATATATATATATATATATATATATATATATATATAATCCCTGAGTGGCGGGGTGGCGACGGGAATGAATAAGGGCAGACAGTGTGAATTATGTACATGTGTATATACGTATATGTCTGTGTGTGTATATATATGTATACGTTGAGATGTATAGGTATGTATATGTGCGTTTGTGGACGTGTATGTATATACGTGTATTTGGATGGGCTTGGCCATTCTTTCGTCTGTTTCCTTGCGCTACCTCGCTAACGCGGGAGACAGCGACAAAGTATAATAAAAAGATAAATAAAAAAATAATAATCCCTAGGGAAAGAGGAGAAAGAATACGTCCCTCGTATTCCCTGCGTATCGAAGGCGATTAAAAGGGGCGGAAGAGGGAAGCTGGATATCCTCCCCTCCCGTTTTAAATTTTCCAAAAGGAACAGAGAAGGGGGCCAAATGAGGATATTCCCTCTAAGGCTCAGTCCTCTGTTCTTAACGCTACCTCGCTAACGCGGGAAATGGCGAATACGTATGAAAGAAAATGTGTGTGTGTGTGTGTGTGTGTGTGTGTGTGTGTGTGTGTGTGTGTGTGTGTAATGTTTCACAAGCCCCCGCCAGCATATGGTCCCACCGTCAATAAAGCGTCACCTTTGACCTATCATCATGATCATGGCTGCACTACACACGAGCACAGTCTCCACCAGGAACTTCTCGCTCCAGAGGAGGCTATTATTCCCCTGCTCCTGCATGGAGGGCAGACTTGGCCATGCGTGGACCTCATGGAAAGGGTCCTGGTATTGCATAATAATAATAATAATAATAATAATAATAATAATAATAATAATAATAGAGAGAGAGAGAGAGAGAGAGAGAGAGAGAGAGAGAGAGAGAGAGAGAGAGAGAGAGAGAGAGAGAGAGAGCTGCTTTACGTAATGCCCTCCTCCTCCCCCACTTCCCTTTGCAACAATTTTCCCTAGCTCACAGTTACCTCGTGCAACATTTATCAGCGGCAACATTCAAGTCGTAGAAGTTGTTCTCTGGGCCGGCCCAATAATAATGGGCCGGCGGCGGCGGTGTTCACAAGCGGCCCGGGCCACTGGCGGCCCTCAGCCACCGGACTTTGCATATCGATGAATGGGAGAGGCCCAGCTCGACCCTAAAAGCCTCGCGGCGTAAATTTTCTGTCGTTCTCTTGTAGCGGGAAGTTCCTCATGTGTGGCGGGCCGCCTCCGCCTCTCATGTACTCTCCTTCTCTCTCCTCCTCCTGTTTTCTCTTCGTATCCCATCGCCTTTGGGCGAGCCTCATCATACTCTCTTCCCACCTCACCTTCTCTTCTTCTCCTTGTCGTGTCTTTGGATGCGTCTCGTATCCTCTTCCTCCTCCTCTTCGTATCCCAAAGACTTTATTCCAAGTCCCGGCCCTTCATCAATACTTCCCATCTGCTCTCACCATTTCCACCTCCACTCACTCATATTGTAATTCCCCTCTAACCTTCTTATTCCAGCCCTCTCCTCTCTTCCTAACGTCTCCCTCAGCACAGGTCCCCTTCTCCCAAACTTTCCTCCACGACCTTGCCCCTAAACCTCACCTGCTCCCCTTCTAGCACCCCCGGCCTTCCTTAGTCCTAATCTTCCCCTCCGTCCAAGGCCTCTTCTTCCTCTACTAACCTCCTCCCACCTTCTCCTGGCTTCCAACCGTCCCTGATCTCTTCTTATCCTCCAATGGCCTCCTCCTATGTTCCCTTGGCCTCCCCATCCTCTCCTGTCCTTCTCTGACGTCCCTGACCTTCCCCAGCCTCTGCTGCCCTTCTCCCACCCTCCCTGGCCTCTTCATTCCCCTCTCTAGCCTCCTTCCTCCTCCTCAGGACACCCCAAACTCAACCTTCCCACACACTTCACTCACCCCTGGCCTCTCCCACCTTCCCCAGGAACCACCACCCACCCTAAGCTTCCCCACTCTCCTCTGTTCCCTTCATTTCCCCTGGCCTCGTCCACCCACCTATGGTCTGTCTCCCGTTCCTTCCCCAGGCCTCACCCTGGCGCTCCCCATCCTTCCCTGACCTCCCTCCCTCCCCCACCCAGGCTTCCACAAATCTGGGGTGTCGAGATTTTCCATTATACCACAATCAAGACAGCCCGGGAATCCCCGACATTTGCATAAAAATTGCCTGTGCATCGTTTTTTGTGGGGTAGAGCTGAGAGTGGGCGGGATGAGGGTGGGAGTGGGTGGGCTGGGAGTGGGAGTGGACGGGATGAGGGTGGTAGTAGACGGGATGAGGGTGGGAGTGGACGGGATGAGAGTGGGAGTGGACGGATGAGGGTGAGTGACCAGGCTGAAGATGGGAGAGGACGCGTTGAGGGTGTGAGTGACCGGGTTGAAGGTGGGATTGGACGGGTTGGGGGTGGGTTAAGAGTGGGAGTAGACGGGATGTGGGCAGGTTGAGGATGGGACTTGACGGATCGAGAGTGGGAGTCAGAGGGGTGGGGAGGGACGGTCTCCTCCCTCCACAGCGTCACACTGGCCTCCTCTCGTCCAGGAAAAATGGTAATCAACCACTCCTTCCGGTCTCCTGTACTGTGTGATTTTATGCTTAAATATTTTTTTTTCATTTATTTATTCATTCTTTTATTCATTCATTATACTTTGTCGCTGTCTCCCGCGTTACCGAGGTAGCGCAAGGAAACATACGAAAGAATGGCCCAACTCATCCACATACACATACGCACAGATACATACCTATACATTTCAACGTATACATACACATACATACACAGACATATACATATATACACATATACATATTCATACTTACTGCCTTTATTCATTCCCGTCGCCACCCCGCCACACATGAAATACATTCCCCCCACCCCCCCTCACCCGCGAGGTAGCGCTAGGAAAATACAAAAGGCCACATTCGTTCACACTCAGTCTCTGAGCTAAAACTTTCCATGGTTTACTCCAGGCGCTTCAAATGCCCTGGTTCAATCCATTGACAGCACGTCGACCCCGGTATATCACATCGTTCTAATTCACTCTATTCCTTGCACGCCTTTCACCTTCCTGTATGTTCAGGTCCCGATCACTCAGAATCTTTTTCACTCCACCCTTCCACCTCCAATTTGGTCTCCCACTTCTCCTTGTTCCCTCCACCTCTGACACGTACATCCTCTTTGTCAATCTTTCCTCACTCATTCTCTCCATGTGACCAAACCATTTCAATACACCCTCTTTGCTTTCTCAACCACACTCTTTTAATCACACACATCTCTCTTACCCTTTCATTACTTACTCGATCAAACCACCTCACACCACATGTTGTCCTCAAACATTTCATTTCCCACACATCCACCCTCCTCCGCACAACCCTATCTATAGCCCACGCCTCGCAACCATATAACATTGGTGGAACCACTATTCCTTCAAACATACCCATTTTTGCTCTTCGAGATAACGTTCTCGCCTTCCACACATTCTTCAACGCTCCCAGAACCTTCGCCCCCTCCCCCACCTTGTGACTTACACACATGTGTATGTGTGTGTGTGTGCGTGTGTGTGTGTGTGTGTGTGTGTGTGTGTGTGTGTGTGTGCGAGCGCGTTGCCGGACTCCGCCTACCTGTGAATCTACTGCTAATGTTGTCACCTTTAGCGAGGGTGTATCATCGGCAATCTCGGATACAGAGCAAAGTCTCGTCAAAGAACTCACTTCAGAGCCCGTCTTGTCTCTAATACTGAAGGTAGCGCAAGTTAGGGACGTAGGAGCCCTTAGAAAAGGGGTCACAGGGCAATATGGACACCGCCTCCCAAGGGGGTCCCTACAACACTACGAAGACCGTCTCAACATACCCCAAGATCCTTCATGCCCACGACGCTGCTATCATTATGAAGACACCGAGCTTTTACTACTCAGCTGCCCTGCACCCTCTGCACACACACACACACACATACACACACACACACACACACACACACACACACACAACTACACTTTATGACCTGTGGTCACTACCAGTTCTGAGCGCTGCCAGAGCCTCATACAGACAGTAAGGATTCCTTGGACAAGATACACACACACACTGTATATATATATATATATATATATATATATATATATATATATATATATATATATATAAATATATACATTATATCATTCAGCTCATGGACAAATGTCTTTATCGACACTGTGGATTAACATATATGTGAAAAAAATTATAGAGATAAATAACATGAAGTGGAAAAAAAAATATCATCTGAGTTTTGAAGAAAGTGGAAAAACCTGCCTTTTCAAATGGGTCAGATCTTAGCTGTCAGGGAAGTGACAAGTTCGAGAGCTTAGCCATGTAGGGGAAGAAAGAGACATCACAACGGTCCACACCCTGAGCTACCAACGTCCACACGGTAATCATGCAACACAGTAGCTTGGCTAGCATTTGCTCTCCGCTTTACTGGACGCTCTGTCTTGAGAACTATGAAGCTACAGCAATTATCTCCTGAACCACTGGATGCATGCATGATTTTGTAGTTCTATACATGTATGAATACACAATCAATACACATATGTGTATATAATCATAAAAATGAATGGGTCAACACGCCAATGAATAGATATGTATATGAACATAATCTGTGTGTGCATTTGTAAAAATATGTGTGTGTGTGTGTGTGTGTGTGTGTGTGTGTGTGTGTGTGTGTGTGTGTGTGTGTGTGTGTGTCTGTGTCTATACGCATCTCTTAAGATATCACAGGAAAGTCAGTAAAGTCAACAGGAGACGAACACTTAAGATGGGCAGCCGTCGTGCCTCCCTCCCACGTCCTCCTACCTCACAGTAATGAAACACCCAGCTGGTCTAACCCACGCAATCCGTGAACATATTCAGTGGGCAGCCAAGAGCAAGCTGGGGCGGGGGTAGGAGAGGCACGGGGCGGGATGGGGACGAGGGTGGTGAGGGGAGGGGTGTTTTGGGGGGGCTGGGGGTGTACATTCATATGGTAATGAGCCTCGAGTCCAACCGCATCTTATTTGCGGCCGAGCGACTGGAAGGCTGAGACGGACGCGAAGCAACACAGGTTGAAGCCAGACCTCCTTACGTTCCCTCTCTACGTCTGATGCCAGATCTTCTTACGTTCCCTCTCTACGTCTGGTGCCAGGCCTCCTTACGTTCCCTCGCTACGTCTGGTGCCAGACCTCCTTACGTTCCCTCTCTACGTCTGGTGCCAGATCTTACGTTCCCTCTCTACGTCTGGTGCCAGACCTCCTTACGTTCCCTCTCTACGTCTAGTGCCAGACCTCCTTACGTACCTTCTCTACGTCTGGTGCCAGACCTCCTCACGTTCCCTCTCTACGTCTGGTGCAAGACCTCCTCACGTTCCCTCTCTACGTCGGGTGCCAGACGTTCTTACGTTCCCTCTATGCGTTTCAGGGAACAATATGGCTGTTTATGCCCCTTCCATAATCACAATGACACGTTCTTTCTATTTTCTCTACGACCTTATGCACACGAGATCGACCTGAGGCTCTTAATTACTCTTCTTGTTAATAGTTGTTTTGTTTTGTTTTGTGTGTGTGTGTGTGTGTGTGTGTGTGTGAACATATAAATGAGTAAAGATATAGTCCGAATAAACAAGGCTGAGAGAAGAGACAACACGAGTTTAAAACTCTCTCCCTGTAAAACATTAAAGGAATCACACACACACACACACACACACACACATGGTCATCAACCACCATCATCATTAAGGATATAGCCAACCAAATTATTTCCTCTCCAACGAATGAGGCAAAGATGTGTGAGGGCCAAGCCCTTGAGTCACCTCTCCTGTACAACACACACCTCCCTCCCCATATACCACAAGCCAGTTTTTTTTATATATATTTTTCCTCTTTTTTTATATATAAATATAGACCCAACAATATTTCATTTTTTTGTCAACCAATAGGATTTTTCATCCGAAGATATTTTTTTCCGGAATGAATAAAAAAAAAAAAGTTTGCTATACGTTCGACAAATTTTTAATAAAATATTTTTGACCGTCTTTTCTCTCTCTCTCTCTCTCTCTCTCTCTCTATATATATATATATATATATATATAAGGGGAGAAAGTTTACTGTAAAGTTTTGAGAGAGAGAGAGAGAGAGAGAGAGAGAGAGAGAGAGAGAGAGAGAGAGAGAGAGAGAGAGAGAGAGAGAGAGAGAGAGGTGGGGGGGAATAAACCGAGTAAAAATGAGAGCCCATACATCGGTGTTGCTGCCTCCTCCTCACTACCACCCCACAATACCTACTGTCTACCCCTAACTTTCTCAACCCAACTTGCCAAAGACGCGCGTCTTCCCTCGCGAACGAGAGGAGGGAGAGGAGGAGGTGGAGGAGGAGAAAAAGAAGAGGAGGAGGAGGAGGAGGAAGAATTTATGACACTTCGTATCGCCCATCTATGAAAATTTGGTGGCCAACATGAAGATCTTCCTCACTGTCCATCAAAATGTCTACCTGTCTGTCTCGGTATCGGGCGATAGATAACCTATCGTACCGTCCAAGATAGACCGACTATCTTAGGTGAGACTACACCCCCCCCCCCCCGCCAGCCTCTCTATGTTATCTTTTTACATGAGCTATGTTTCCTGCCCCCCCCCCAACACGCATTTTATATATATATATATATATATATATATATATATATATATATATATATATATATATATATATATATATATATATAATCATTCTTTTTCTTTCTTCTTTCATACTATTCGCCATTTCCCGCATTAGCGAGGTAGCGCTAAGAACAGAGGACTGGGCCTTTTTTAGAATATCCTCACCTGACCTCCTCTGTTCCTTCTTTTGGAAAATTAAAAAAAAAAAAAAAAAAAAAAATTCTAAATCATTAATATTTTATAAATACATACATACATATGTATGTATATATATATATATATATATATATATATATATATATATATATATATATATATATATATATATATATATATATATTCTCCCTCCATTTTCAGAGATGACCATCTCTCTGCCTTTTCGCGCACCACACATTCAATTTCTGAGGAATGATATCCCGGAGAATATAGCTGGTGTCCCCATTAAACTTCCGTATTTATTCATTTATTCATTCTATTTATTCTTCTATTCATTTATTCATTTATATATTCTATCCCTCTGCATTTCGACGGATATGTGGCCGTAAAAAAAGTGCAAGACTTCTCCGAAGTGCTAATGCTTGGCGTGATCTCCTCCTTCGTTATACATCATGATCAGGTACTGGATCATCATCAACACATACATACATACATACAGACATGCAGACGTTAACATGAAGACAAACTATTTGCTCCCTCGTCTGCTATTCCTATGCCTATCCACGTGTCTTATCCTCTACTCGTTTGTCAAACTGTTCATCCTCCTTCATCCCCTCTCTATATTAGTCTTTTATCGAACCATCCTCTCTCTCTCTCTCTCTCTCTCTCTCTCTCTCTCTCTCAAAAGTAGGTGGGAGGCAGCCACCGACCAGGGAGGGAGGCACAGTACCTGCACTACCCGCCTGGGGTATCGGGAGGGTTATGACGGCTGCGCAGTGAGCCAGGACTACAGTGCCTACTATCAAGTCTCATTCCTCTGGCTATGGTAGCTGTCTTTCCCTTCTGCCTCAACCCACACGTGGGCTGCTGCTGGCTTTCACTATACAACCATACACTCTCGCCATCTCACACACAGCCCTTGGCAACACGTAACTTATACGATTTGCTCCTCGTAACTCTAGCTTAGTCTGCGTTACACACTAGCCCTCTCTTCTGGCACTTGTGAGAACTCGACTTTGGGGCAAAGGTTCTCTCATTCCCTCTCGTCAGTTTTGGGTAAAACGATGAAAAAAAAGAGAGAAAATATTGTCAAGTCTGTAAATAATGAAAAAACATCGGGCATCCATCATGGTTTTCGAAACAAAGGACCATGATTAACAAATTCAAGAATATTTTTCATCGTTACATAACGAGAAGTGGGACCAAAAAAAAGAAAAAAAAAATACCCTCTCATGCATTATACCAAGACTGAAAAGGAGTTCGATCAAGCACCAAACAAGAGACTAATGTGTCAGTTAAATTCACATGGAACAGGGGACGAGCTATGTGTGTACACAGATCAGTGAGTGGCTCACATGAAGAAAACAACGTGTAGTTCTATATGGCGAGGCCTCAGACTGGCTGAACGTGACAAGCGGCGTACCACAGGGGTCGGTCCTTGCTCCTGTTCTTCTCATGATACATACATGAATGACCTACAGCTGGGTCTCGTATCTAAGGTATCCAGATTTCTTGATGATTCAATACTAAAAGGTAAATTTATAAATGAACAAGACTGTAATACAATCTCTGACAGCTTGACAAAACTAGCAGAGAAGTCAGATAAATGGAAGATCAAATCTCACGTGGACAAAATGTAAAGTTATGGATTTTGAAGACTAAGATTAGCAAACAGGACAATGAAATAGTTGGAAATCATTCTAATGCGATATAAATGGGGAGAAGGAACCCGGAGTTGTTATCAGTAATGATTTGAAAACACTAAACAGTGTACAGCAGCAAGTATTAAAGATACCAAATACTTGGAAACATCATCTACTTAAGACCGTAAACAATTCTAACCCTCTAGTAAGACCACAGCTTCATTATTTAGTCCATCCTGGTCCCCGTAAAACTAGAACGTGTACAAAGACGGACGGCAAAACTGAATCCTGGTCTGAAAAATATGCTGTAAGAAGAGATGGATCGATTATTTGAAGACCTTTCAAAGGTTTTCAAAAATCTTGTTATCTTTCACACCGATAATCACGAGTATCTTTTTTTTATACCAAATAATTCAGTTACTAGAACAACCAGAATGAGACGAAGAGATTTAACAATAACGTGAAAAAATTATGAAAAAGGGTGCATTAAACACTGGAACAAGCTCCTGTGAAACACTTAATAGAAAGACTACAAACAATCTTCAAAATCCGGATAGACAATTCCTTCATCAGTTCGAGATGTACCAGACGAATAAAAGAATATAATCAACAAATACAATATATACCTTTTCCTCACTCAAGATACGAAGTAAATACTGTACAAAGTGATTAAAATCAGTAACATATATGTAGTGTAATGCAGTAGAGGGAGGGATACTGTAGCAGGATCTTGAAGTATCTTGTTACATACCAAGCAGCCTTACTTCACAAATTACAATGCTTCTTTTTGCCGGCTGTTGCTGCCGGAGGGAGCGTATGGTGGGGGGAAAGCCTCCTCACAGTTCTATCCTTACCTGAACCATTCAGGGTGGAATAAGAAACAGATAAAAATAAGTTATCCAGAAAAAACTCAGATACGAGCCATGAAGCCCTCTGTTCTCTATCTCTCCCACATAATCTCTTTCTCTCTCTGTCTACAACTTTATCACACTATTCTCAACTATTCTCTGTCTATTCTACATTCGATTCCCTAATCAATATGGACATTTCTGTGGTTCGGTCCCTTACTCTCTCTCTCTCTCTCATCCTAACTATCCATCTACCTAACTACCTACCTATCCTCTGCCATACCTCAACACTGATCATGAACCTATCCTTACTTCTAGTCCGTCCTGAGTTAAGATCTGGTTAATCACTGATTAGCAAACAGCTTATTTCACTCCCCGAGCCAGTGGTCATGTCGGGGCAGACAACGAACTGTTAGGAACATCTATCTAGTGGCAATACAGAAGTCTTCAGTGAAAAGCTCTGATCCTCTCCCCAGTGGTAATGCGGGACTCACCAATGAAAAGCTATGAATCTTCACCCTCCTCCCACTAGTAAAACGGACTCTGGGACCATGTCGCCAGGAACCTCTTTTCAAAATTAATACGGGCTCACCACCAGTGAAAACAGAGCGCCACTAGTCTTTTAGAAATTTAGTTCAGGTCCACTGAGGAAGTATTCAGCAGTGGTGGAGTGTTTGTTTCTTTGTAGTCTGGCCAGGGGTTTCACCTGAGTGTGTGTGTCGGCGTGTGTATGTGTGTGATTGCTATATGTGTGTGTTACGGCGAGAGAGGCTTACACTTGTGTTGCCCCGTCTTTTAACCTTGTATATATGTTTACACACACACACACACACCAGCCTCTAAATCAGGTACCCATTCATCGACTAGTTCTGAGGGGAGGATGAACACCTGGGCAGGGTGTCGACTGACTGCCACACCCAGGATTCGAACCCATGCCGATCCTACCCTGGGTTTACCCGTACTGATTTATAGTCAGTAACGCTAACTGCTACACCTTGGAGGCCGCTGGTTTGGATGTGGGCCGACTGCACAGGATTCGAACCCTTGCTGGCCCTTGCTCACTCTTATTCAGTAACGCTCCGTGGTTTAGTAGTTAGAATGTAATTGCTTATGTGTAATCACTTATTTGTAATTGCCTATTTGTAATTACTCATCTGTACTGTATGGGGAGGGAGTCTTACGCTCCCGGGGCCCCATCTCTTGTGTTGGGGTAGGTTAAGAGCGTTACGCTACGCAGTGAGGATGCTGCGTATGTGTGTTGTGAAGCGTCACACTAAAAAGGAGTGATGGAATGCGTAACAAACCCGAAAAATAAAAAAAAAAAATCTTAGAATACACGAAGGGTCAGTGAAGACGTTGCCAACCAAACAAAACCAATATAACAAACACAGCGCAACTGACCATACAGAAAGTAAACTAGAACTCAAGCATAAATTGTGACTTAAACAGTCGAACCATAATGAAACGGGAATGAAACATTTGAAAGACAAACAGAAAGCGAATAAAACGAGTCAAATGTGGACGAAAGGTGACGATAATAGAAGAAAACAAGAACGAGATGATCGAAGCAAAATGTAAAAAAGAAAAAAAAAAACAAGCGTAAGTAAAACGTAAATAAGTCAAATATGTGTAAAAAAGAAGAATAAAGAAAACGTAAACGTAAAAAGAATGAAACAAAAAACAAAGTGAAAGAACAAATAATAACATAAACAGTTAAATAAAACAAAATGTAAACAAAACGTGAATTGTATAAAAATAATACGGAAAGAAAACGTGCATAAAACTGTTAAACCATAAATGAATCTTTGACACAATATTTTGATCCTTAACAGAAATTGATCTACAAGTGTATTCCCGCGGTAACTACAGGTGCGGGTCCAGGTACGATGGTCGATACGTCAAACGTGTTAATACGAGACATTTGTTACCAGGATATTTATGTTAATTGACTGAGAGCACGCCATGCCTGATCTATCTATCTATCTATCTATATATCTATCTATCTATCTATATATATATATATATATATATATATATATATATATATATATATATATATATATATATATACACACATAATCAATACAGCCAATCTCATATTGCAAATAAAATCATCCATGGAATTCGATAGCGTGTGTGTGTGTGTGTGTGTGTGTGTTTGTAAGTAAACACATGCACGTCATCACGTGTATGTAAGCTTGTGCGTGCACAAGTATGTACACATTAGTGCTTATGTATATACGCATCAGGAACACAGACCAATATGCCAGTAGCCGCCAGTAGGGGAAGGAAACTAATGGTGAGGGATAGATTTAGTGTGTGTGTGTGTGTGTGTGTGTGTGTGTGTGTGTGTGTGTGTGTGTGTGTGTGTGTGTAGGGGGGGGGGACTGTCTGTGTTGGGAGGGTGGCTGTGGGAGTCTGTGTTAGTGGGATGGTTGCTGGGGGTCTGTCCGTGTTAGTGAGTTGGGGGGGAGGGGGTCTGTCTGTATGGGTAGGTTGTTGTGGGGGTCTATTGTGTTCGTGGGGTGGGTGTAGGGGGTTCAATCTGTGTTAGTGGGTTGGTTGCAGAGATCTGTCTCTATTGGTAGGGTGGTTGTATGGGGTCTGTCTGTGCAGGTGGAGTGGCTGTGGTGTGTTTGTCTGTGGGTCTGTCCGTGTTGGTAGGGTGGTTAGGGTGAGATGGTGGCAGGGCTGCGTCAGTCTGTGCTCGGCTGGTTGTGGGGTCCGTCTGTGTGGATGGGGTGTGTGTGTGTGTGTGTGTGTGTGTGTGTGTGTGTGTGTGTGTGTGTGTGTGTGTGTGTGTGTGGGATGGGGTGGGGACGGTCCGTCTGTGCAAGGGAGTAACTGGATAGAGAGGACACACTTCCTTAATCAATTACCTTGAATTGGAGGTCCCTTTTGTAGGGTAGCGTCTTCAAGTACCAGTGAGGCTGGGGTGAGGTAGGGCACTTATCATCATATTACCAGCAATAAGGTCGAGGCAAGTGAGGGGAGATTACCGAGAATGTGCCTTATCGCAAGCCCCCATCAACAGGCTCTCCTTCGTTAAGCCAATATATCCCGTAATGCCCACGTCTGTAAGGTCCATTACATATAGCTTTACTCAGTAATTGTGTTTCTTACTGTCATCAATGGTTTGGTATATTTTCTTCCTCTTGAGGTAATTCTCTCTACCAGCTGTTAAAAACTTTATTTCTTGCTGTGAGGACATTCTAGTTTTAACTGTTTTACAGAAAATATGATATTCGTCCCCTTAACCCCTTGAGCACGACGGAACGTCCCTTAAACACGACGGTACAACCCTTAAACACGACGGTATGATGGCCTAATCCTTGACCTAAACCCAGAAGGGGCAGATCCAAATAAGGCCAGGCCATCAAACCCAAGGGTCGTACCGTTCGTGGTCAAGAGACTGATACAAGCTGTAGGAACAGAATCATACAACCAATATTCTCAAGTAACTACCTGGCCTTCCCTCCTGTGTGTGAGTCGTAACTACTGACTCTCTCTCTCACAGCAGTGTGAAGGACTTCCTCCTCCTTTATTAACACATCATCCACTACTCTGACTCCCATTCTTTCTTCATCATTTGAATGAACTATTGAAACCCTCACTCTGACCCATATAGTTCCGTATACACCAACAAAATCATGTGGATCACACAGGCACGCATCAACACCATCCAAAGATTTCCTCTTTTCTCCTTTCAAGGGTACGTCAACACACACGGGGCCTCTGCTGTTTATTCCCGGGGAGGTGAATAGGGAAATACGTCACAGTTTGACGTCATGGACACAGCTCGTCGTGAAAAACATCAATATATTGTTACGTAAACTCACTGAGGCCAGGAGGTGCAACGGGCCAGAGGCGTGGATCCCACTTAGCCACCACGTCTATACTGAAGGCTCCTGTTGCTGCTACTGGTTCCGTGGCTACGTGTACACCGAGAAATACTCCCGTTGCTACTGAAACTACGACTCAGCCTACAGTCTCCGGTAGTCTACACCCACGCTTCACTATCTTACCATAAAATGAAATATTATCCACACACAAACACACACACACACACACATACTGGGACAGACACATACAACAATATAATACCATAATGTAGTAGTCTCGCTCTTTCTATCAACCCATATATGTCTATGTTCGCCTCTCCTCTCCCATTGCCTCTCACATACTTCGACAAACTCGCTCCCTCTTTGTACACACACACACACACACACACACATATATATATATATATATATATATATATATATATATATATATATATATATATATATATATATATATATATATATATATATATATACGTATGTATAAGAGAATAGGAGTAACTAGTTATGATAAAGAGAAACAATAGATGAAATGATAAAGATAAACCAGTCAACAAAGAAACCTTAACATAGGTTGTTGAGATAAGAACCAACAAACAATATCAACATGAGAAAAAGAGCAATACAGAGTCGGAATAAAAACAGGAAGTAAAGATGAGGCAACAAACACATGTAGGTGAGGAGGCCAATAAAGAGGTGCGAGTCAATGGGTAAAGACAATAAAGAAGTGTAAGTAATCTGCTCCTCTCCCACCTAAGCCTTGGCTTAGCATATTGATCACTTCATAAGCCTAAGCTAATTAACACCAGGTGACCTTAATTATCTAACCCCCACCGCCACGACACTTAATTACTGCTTAGAATAATGTTGATCAAAGTTCGAGATAATGACTAAGGAACAAGACCACGATAAAGGACTAAGGGATAATGATTTTAAGACGGGTTTACCATTATCAAGGAACAGCCTACCTTCATATACGAACCTTTGATCCTAGGGTTGGCCTATACCCGATGGCCAGGCCTAGGTGATTATCGCCATCCTTTACGATCAAACAACGTGCTAACCATCAGAAGGGAGGCCTACCTGTGATGATAGGATAGGTCCTGTGTGAGGGATGAACTTAAATCTAGGTTAAGGATTCGATTATTGGACAGAGGTAATGCCCTGTCCAATGACTATGGGGTTATATGAGTGTAGGAGTAACTTATGATTATGGGGCAAGGGTAAATGGACCAGCTTATGATCATGGGGCAGAGGCACGGGTCCAGCTTATGACGACGGGGAAAGATACGGGTCCAGCCTATGATCATAAGGGTCAGGATGCCTGGTAAATGAGGGTCAGGCCTTCAACTTTAGTGTGGGGGGGTTATAGAATGGAGGAAAGACCTGGTATCGATGTATGACCCCGGAGGGACACGTACTACTTTATAAAGCCACGAGAGATGGTGCTAAAGTATGACCCAAGGGGACTGGTACCAACGTATGAGCCACGGGGGATGGTACAAACGTATGAGCCACGGGGAATGGTACCAACGTATGAGCCACGGGGGATGGTACCAACGTATGAGCCACGAGGGATGGTACAAACGTATGAGCCACGGGGGATGGTACCAACGTATGAGCCACGGGGGATGGTACCAACGTATGAGCCACGGGGGATGGTACCAACGTATGAGCCACGGGGAATGGTACCAACGTATGAGCCACGGGCAATGGTACCAACGTATGAGCCACGAGTGATGGTACCAAGATATACGCCAAAGGTATCAAAGCACGAGCCAGAGGAATGGTATCATGGTATGAGCTACGAGTAAACACAGATTAAGTGGCCAAGTCAAAGAAGGGAGACGGGTGATACAAGTGTTATGGTGAACAGTGGGGGGAGGAGGAAGAGGAATAAAGTTGGAGTAAAGAAGACAAGGAGAGAGAGAGAGAGAGAGAGAGAGAGAGAGAGAGAGAGAGAGAGAGAGAGAGAGAGAGAGAGAGAGAGAGAGAGAGAGGTTGTTTATGGCTAGTTGCCATGGTGACGGCCGCTGGCTATGTAACGTGAGATGAAGTAGGCATCACGGGCAGGAGACGCTACCATGGAGACCAGAGGAGTGAACGCTTCCAGCGCACACTCTTGCTGGAGCTCACACGATGGTTCACCTCCCTTACCTCCGACCCTCGCTGTAAACAAGTTCTTATGCCTTATCCTCCAACATGTAAGTCACAAAAGGAATCCACAGATGAAAGTGTCAATAATATGATTTAAGGCTATAAAACTGTAGAGGATATCCGTTACTGAGCGACGGTACGACCCTTGACTACAGCGTTAACACCTACTGAGGACAACATTACGACCCCAGGGTATATGATGGCCTGGCTTCAGACCTGACCTGACCTAAGAGTCGTCATCTTGAGCTCAAGTAACTAAACTATAAACCTGACAGTCAGGGGAAAAAACAGAGGAGACTAAATTGATGAAAATGACTGTTGGAGGGTTGAAAGTACCTGCATGTTAAAGATGGAAAGCAAGAGGGGAAAAAGAATCGGCATCCAAAACACCAAATAATATAAAATTCTTGCTCCTGGCACAACATTTAATCTAATCTCGCGAGAAAAACATGTAGTGGCAACTCGGGAAATCGCGAGGTGGCAACTGTTGCCTGGTGCTCCAGGGATCCCCTCCTGGCCTCTCCCCAGCTGCCAACCCCGGACACCCAGCCCAGGACCAGGCCCCAGAAGCCCCTCCTCCGAACCCAGACCTTCTCTCTGGGCGGCGACACGCGGCTCCTGCCCCCTCCCTCCTCCTCCTGGCGCGGTTGCCGGAGGAACGAGCGAACTCCCTCACAGGTGGTACGCTTCGCCGGTCGCCCTCCCCTCCCCTCCATTCTCTTCCACTTCTCCCTCCACACTCCACCTTCTGCTATAATAGACGTAATTTCTTATTATCAATTTCAACAGATTACGAACCTTATTACTGTCCCTCAGCGTTCACCTTCGTCATGGCGCATCATTTCTCCTGTCATCTGTCATTCCTACGTCCTCCCCATACACCTCACCATCATTCTTTACCTTCAGTACCCGTACACCGTCCCTGAGTAGCATCCCTCCATCATCCCTTCCTAACGTACCCGTAAGTCATCCCTAATTTGACTCCCTCTATAGTCACAACTTCAAGCACCAATACCTACGTCATCACCCTTACAAGAGCCCTCCCTCCGTCATCACTTCCTCGAAGACTTCTTTCTCCCTTCAGTGATCACTCCCTTCAAGAATCATTTCTCCATGATCCTACTTCCTCCAAGACTCCTCCCACACACACACACACACACACACACAGAATCAGCTAGCATTTGTGACACATAAGAGAGCTAGGAACGGGTACATCAGGATAAGAAAAGAGAAGGGAACAGAAACTTTAAAAATAACATAGTGGACAAGGCAGGAGAGAATGGAAAACTTTTCCGTAAATTCAGCAGGGGTCAGTAAGAAGCAGTTAATCAATCTAAGTGGAGTCAGAAGAAGGAGTGGTACAGGGTGATGATACAAGTATATGGGAAGAACTGAATGAGAAGATGCGAAGTATTTTTACAATGCTGACACCAGTGAGATGCTGGACTGGGGAGGAGGTGTCGCTGAGCACTGGGATATCTAAGAAATACATAAACAGAACACTAAAGGCTCATGCTGCCTACGTCCTGATGAAATCTCACCATATGTGCTGATGGTGTCAGCAGATACACTTGATCGAGCAAGTGAAACGCTAGTGGGTCAAGATGTCACTGGAGGAAGACAGAAGAGCCACGGTAGTGGGAAAGGGCAAACGTCACATCAGTATATAAGAAATGAGACCTGGAGGAAGCGCTGTTGAACTACAGACCTATTTTCCGGACGAGTGTGGTTTGTAAGGTACTGGAAAACATAATCAGAAAGCAAATGGATGACTCCCTACACAAAGTAACTAGCCGACATGAGAGGCTTGAGAAGAAAAAAAATATCCTGAGTAACAATTACATGTGTGAGCTCTGGAGTGCCAGAAAGCATTTGACACTGTCCCGCATGGGTGGCTGGAAGATATGTTACATCCCTGGGCGAGAATATAGGGAGGAGAGTACCCCGATGCAGAGAAAATTTACTTAAGAGGAAGGGAGTAAAGAAGAGCCTTCTCAAAATGGGTCGAGGAGACCAGTGTCATGCCACAGGGTTGTGTTCTGGTACCATCACTCCTCTTGATCTACGTGAATGACCTGCTGGATGGTATGGACACTTACCTAAATATGTTTGCAAATGATCCCAAGATCGCGTGGGATGTGAAAAGCGAGGAGGGCTGCATCAACTTACAAGGACTCATGTAGTCACTGCATCAAAAAAATTACGTAATACACCTGTACACACTCCAGTATTCTCTTCCATTTCAAGTTATCCCTTCCTCTTATTCTAAACACATTAGTAAAAAGAAAGAAAAAGGATAAGGAGAGAGAGAGAGAGAGAGAGAGAGAGAGAGAGAGAGGGGCGGGCGGCCACATCAGAGAACAGGTGACGGGGATGAGCCTACAGACTGGGCCAAGGGCGTAATTTTGGAGGGGAGGAAATATGGAGAAATCTGACATGGAATACATTATACGGCGGGCAGGCCACTGATAAGTCAACAGCCGGTACTTAGAGGGCCAGTGAAGGGAGGGAGGACGCGATGGGATGGAAGTAAGGGGAAAACGTAGCAGGGGAAGGAATAGCAGGATGGAGAGAGGAGGAGAGGGAAGAAATATCGAGGATTAGGATTGGTATGTTAAGTGGGGAAGATAATGATGATGATGATGATGACTTGAAAGAGATTAAGTAAAGATTAAGAAGAATACTAATAAGAGGATGAGTATAATAAAGGGAACAGAAGCGAGGGAGGAAAACGGACGACACATATGCAAAAGAAAGAGAAAAAACCTGGAACAGGGAACAAAACAGAGGAGGAACATATGTCAGTAGGACGAAATGTTCACTACAAGACAAGGAAAAACAAACTTTAAAGAATTACACGTCAAGGGAGAATTAACATAGTACAGTTCAAGGGAAAACGTACTCAAGGACAGGTCGAGGAAACCTGTGACGAAGTATGGACCAGGACAACTATAAGCAAGAACAGGTGCAAGTGAAAAAAAAAAGAAAGGACAGGAGAAGGGAACCCATAAACAAGGACAAGTGAAGAACCAAACAATTCAGCTTAAGTATTTCTATGTGACTATCATGGACAGAAGCGTCCCTCATGCACTCCCTGTGTTGAGCAACCTCACAAACACATCCATCAGCTTCATCCACACGTCTTGAGGGGAAGGTGGAGGGGGAGGAGGGCTTAAAGCTGTTGTGTCAAGCTTTGAAATCACCCACAATGCCTGTAAATACCTCATTAAGCATCCAAATCCTCCATTACGTCCCCAACCCACCCGTATGGCCGCCACGTCATCCATGTTGCCTCAAAATCATCTATATGGAAACCACATCATCCATAATTCAACCATATCATTCAAGATGCAGCCACCTACCTAAGAGAGGTAGTCTGTTGACGAAGGATAAGTGTTTCCTGAAGAAAAAATTATATTAAAGAAAATGGATGCCATAATCAAATAGTAGATCTTTCTGCAAAGCAAGATGCGCTAATCCCTAAAAAGATGATCTAATCACGAGGGAATCACATAGCAGATGTTCTAATCACATACCCAAAGACGTAATCATAAAACAGATGCTTCAATCATAAAACCTTGAGCTAAGGAGATTAATGCCCCGATCAAGAAGGTAATCATCATCCAGATGATATCCTAATCTTAAAACAAATGTGTTAATCACTAATATCTATCTTAATCCCATGGTAGGTATCTTAATCATACACAGATGTTCCAATCAATCATAAAGAATTGATCACACTGTAAATCTTCATATTCACTGAGGAAAGGTAATCAATATTCACAAGGCAGACTTTATCCTCATAAAATTTCAAAATGTACAGATAGAAAAAAAAAGTTATACATCAGTTTATCAAAATAATATTGTACCAGTCAAATGCTTTTTAAAAATGGAAGTTTTGTTCGTGAAACAATAAAGTAATACTCTCATTAACAAGGAGCCAGTCGTCTGGATGGTAAATTTATAAACTTTGGTCCATCAACGTTTGATTACCCCATAAACACAGAGGGATGGCTAGCCACCGTCCTCTATGTTCAGCATACACGTCTCACCATCTCTTATAACTCACAGGGGTGGAGGGATGGGAGACCTACCTTCCGAAATGAGGCATCTCCTCACAAGGGAAGAACATCCTTCTTACATGCGGAGAGGAGGCGCCCAACTTCACAGAGGCAAGATAACTCTGCCTTCACGAAGCGCATGTTCCCCGGCTTGACCCTGTGGGACTCCCAGTACTGACACACCTCCGGTATTGTCCACAAGAAGCGCCAACTGCCACCCACCACCACACCAACCAGTGATACTCTCCCCTTGACCAGTCAACCATCATCACCCTACCATTCCCCCCATCCACTGATCCTCCCCTCCAATTGTTACCCACCCGAGGCCTAACATTCCCTCCCATCTACTGATACTCCCTCAAACAGCCACCCACCACCAGCCTACCATCCCTATAACCCTCTACCACTCCACTCCAACAACCAATGACCACCAGCTTCCCACTCCCCCAACCACGGCCGCTCTCCTCTACCTGCCACCCACTACCATCCCCCCTCCACCTCCCAACCAACCGCTACTGCCCTTCAAGCACAACTGAACAATCGCGCCGCTTTTAAAGTTACATCAAACTCGCCTTTAAGAAGAACCGTAGCACTCGCCGCTCAAAGTTCTTAAACAAGCAAACTTGCCGCGTTATTTTAACACCCTGGGCCATAAGTGGTTTTCCAGGGGGTTCCTCATGCCGGCCTGACAGATAGGCGGGGCAAATTTTTCCACTAGGACGACACATGCCGCTAACCACTGGATTACTACAAGGGGTTACACACGGAGTCAGGAGACGACGCTGTCAAGATTACCGAAGAGAAGTAGTCAGTATAACAACCATTCGGGCCAGGGAAGCACACACACACACAGACCCGGTGAATCTACGAGGAAACAAGAAAGGCGACACTAAGCTACGGAGGAGCAAGGTTATGCTGAGCCAGACTGTATATAGACCTCAGAGCTGCGTGCCAGGCTTTACCGTATATAGACATCGGATACGTCAAAGATATTCTTACCACAGCTGACACGAAGGCACACGGCACCGCGGCTGTGTACGGGGCTGAAGGAGGAGGTGGACACGTGTGTAGGAGCAGGTAGTACAAGGAGCTGATGGAGATATACAGGTACACTAAAGTCATGGGTTACAGTGGGGAAGTATGGGCACGTGTCACAGGTAACACAGGTAAGGGGATCAAACATGACACCCATGATAAGACGTGCGACTCATTGGAGAGAGAGACAGACAGATGCGAGCCAGGGAAGTGTCAAGGGTGAGGACGATGAACATCTGCCCTGCACACGTGAGAGGTAGAAGGAATTGGAATATACTAGGTAGCTTTCATATGTTCGATGTAGGCTTCATCGTAGAAAAGATGAGTGATCAAGACCAGATACGAGGTAAGATCCTTCTTGTTACACCTCTCACAATACACCGTTAACATATCAGTATTTTCCTCCACTTGGCCACACACCGAAGACCTTTACAAACCCACAGATTCGCCAATCCAATGATCTTCTCTCTAATCATCTCACAGATCACTTAAAAAAAAAAGTCAATTATCATCTTGCCGATTCATTTGCCAACTCCAAAGATTCCTATATCTACTCATCAATTCACATACCTCACAGTTCACATACATATCCTTTGATTCCCTTGCTTTCTCACAGATTCACACGAGTACGTTTCGATTCGCTTGTCTATTCAGAGATTCACCTGGTGACCCAC
>NC_092231.1:25955893-26000893 GCF_036320965.1 Panulirus ornatus | reverse complement strand
GTACCGTCGTTTCTAAGGATCGTACCGTTATGCTCAAGGATCGTACCGTCGTATTTAGGATCGTACTGTCATGCTCAAGATCGTGCCGTCGTGCTCAAGGATCGTGCCGTCGTGCTCAAGGATCGTATCGTTATGCTCAAGGATCACATCGTCGTGTTTAAGGATCGCACCGTCGTGTTCAAGGATCGTACCGTCGTGTTTAAGGATCGTACCGTCGTGTTTAAGGATCGTACTGTTATGCTCAAGGATCGTACCGTCGTATTCAAGGATCGTACCGTCGTGCTCAAGGATCGTACCTTCGTGCTTAAGGATCGTACCGTCGTATTCAAGGATCGTACCGTCGTGTTCAAGGATCGTACCGTCGTGCTTAAAGATCATACCGTCGTGCTCAAGGATCGTACTATCGTGTCTCAGGATCGTACCATCGTGTTCAAGGATCGTACTATCGTGTCTAAGGATCGTACAGTTATGCTCAAGGATCGTACCATCGTGTTCAAGGATCGTACTATCGTGTCTAAGGATCGTACCGTCTCGCTCAATGATCGTACCTTCGTGTTCAGGGGTTCGAGTACCCAACATTCAGATAACTCTTCCATGAAACACTCGCCCCGCGCACTTCTTGGTCACCTAAAGTTCCTACGAACACTCAACGCCACGGTACCTCATGATACAACAGACTACCGTCCAAAGACGCTATATATAAGACCCGATATCCAGCACCGGCCTGACGTACAGCAAGAGTCCCCCCCGACGTAACGTATATACTTCCCAGGTCCCGACGCCGACCGGCCAGCATGGGGTACATCATCACGGTGTGTCGTGTCTCCCAGCAGGAGGCCTAACTATTGTTAAGAAGCGACCAACTCCACCCCACTTCCCGGGGAACTGTCCGAAGTCTTGACACTCTCTGGTCGAGCCATAACGTGAGCGCACCCCGTGGTAACTGGTGGTTCATCAGAAGTAGTACACGCACGCACGGTGTCATGCACGCACGTTCGTTAAGTAAGCATGCTCGTCATGCATGCCCGTACGACATGCATGCACATTCGTCAGGCACGCACGTTCGTCATGCATGTACGTCCGTCATACACGCATGTTCGTCATGCATGCACGTTAGTTGTGCACGCATATTTGTCATGCATGCACGTTGATCTCAAGCTATCCTGCTTCCTATTTATAGCGCGTGCACACACACACACACACACACACACACACACACACACACACACACACATACGTGCACATACACACACACACAACCAGAAGATATGAGGTGAAATTAAAACAAAAAAGAAATGTTAAAAAATGATGTCAAGAAGGAATGTTATGGTACAATAGTGGTGGACAAATGGAAAACTGAAGGAGGATATGGTAAATGTGGAGAGCATATGATAATGGTCTGACGATAGCGGAGATGTTTCAAGAGATGACGACACCCCACAAGTGTAAAACTCCCTCTCCGTGCAGTACAAACAGGTAATTACACACACACACACACACACACACACACCATGAGAAGATAAAGCTATAGTGTGAGAGTTTTCAACGTGTGTGTGTGTGTGTGTGTGTGTGTGTGTGTGTGTGTGTGTGTGTGTGTGTGTGTGTGTGTGTGTGTGTGTGTGTGTGTGTGTGTGTGCGTGCGTGCGTGCGTGCGTGCGTGCGTGCGTGTGTTATAGGAGCACAGCTGTAATTCAACACAAGCTACTCAAAAATACAGATAAAAAGAAAATGAAAATATGGAGAATGTGGGCCAGAAGTTTGGAAGAGTTGTTGTTGATGATAGAGAGGAGATGGTGGTTGTAGATGTTGTTGTTGCAGTGAGCTAACAACATGGTTGATATTGTGGAGGGAAGGAAGGAGGTCAAGCACCATCCTTCTTTATAATTAATGTCCCTCATGCCTGCACTTGAGACACCCCCGCCACAACCAATTAACCTCCTGCCTCACCTTCACCCTCATCTTCACCCTCACCCTCACCCTCACCTCACTTCACCTTACTTTCACCTCACCTCACCTTCACCTCACCACAGCAGGTGTTACACCGAGGCAAGTGAACCAGAGTGGGGCCAGCCCCTTGCCCTGCCCTTCCCTCACCCACCGTAAACTACGGACACGTTATGGGGTAAATCAAGTCGGGGTCCTTGGCGATATGTGTCACATAATGCCCCCAGGATGAGCGAGAGTTGCGGCTCTCTCTCTCTCTCTCTCTCTCTCTCTCTCTCTCTCTCTCTCTCTCTCTCTCTCTCTCTCTCTCTCTCTCTCCTGACCCAGAAGTCTCCACACCAACCATTACGACTGCAGCACCAAGACCCAGGACACAATATTCACCACAAGGGATACAAATACATAAGATTATCCTTCGCTACATCCAAGATGTATTGAGGGAGGAGTTTATTGTTTCTCACGCTCTCATCACTGCCCAGCTAACACCTGTTCTGAATTCATTTATTTTCACTTTCTTCCCCCCACTGTAGGATGTACTCCTCTCTTAACCCCTCAAGCACAACGGTACAACCATTGAACACCACTGTACGACCCTGGGGTACGAAGGTCTGACCTTTGACACTGACCCACTACTCCTACTACTGCTGCTATCACCACCACCACAGCTGCTATCACCAGCCACCATACAGTCAGCACCACCGTTACTAGCATCAACACTATCACCACCTACCACACTGCCAGCATCATCATCATTACCACCATACCACTACCACTACACCATCTCCAACAGTACCACCACTACACCATCTCCAACAGTAAGTCCATTACACCATCTCCAACAGTAATACCACTACTACACCATCTCCAACAGTACTACCGCTACACCATCTCCAACAGTACCATCATTACAACCATCTCCAACAGTACCACCACTACACCATCTCCAACAGTACCACCACTACACCATCTCCAACAGTACCATCACTACACCATCTCCAACAGTACCACCACTACACCATCTCCAACAGTACCACCACTACACCATCTCCAACAGTACTACCGCTACACCATCTCCAACAGTACCATCACTACACCATCTCCAACAGTACCACCACTACACCATCTCCAACAGTATCACCACTACACCATCTCCAACAGTACCACCACTACACCATCTCCAACAGTACCATCACTACACCATCTCCAACAGTACCACCACTACACCATCTCCAACAGTACCACCACTACACCATCTCCAACAGAACCACCACTACACCATCTCCAACAGTACCATCACTACACCATCTCCAACAGTACCACCACTACACCATCTCCAACAGTACCACCACTACACCATCTCCAACAGTACCACCACTACACCATCTCCAACAGTACCACCACTACACCATCTCCAACAGTACCACCACTACACCATCTCCAACAGTACCACTACTACACCATCTCCAACAGTACCACCACTATACCATCTCCAACAGTACCACCACTACACCATCTCATACAGTATCACCACTACACCATCTCCAACAGTACCACCACTACACCATCTCCAACAGTATCACCACCACAACATCAACAGTACCTCCATTACACCATCTCCAACAGTACCATAACTACACCATCTCCAACAGTACCATCACTACACCATCTCCAACAGTACCACCACTACACCATCTCCAACAGTACCACCACTACACCATCTCCAACAGTACCACCACTACACCATCTCCAACAGTACCACCACTACACCATCTCCAACAGTATCACCACCACAACATCAACAGTACCTCCATTACACCATCTCCAACAGTACCATAACTACACCATCTCCAACAGTACCATAACTACACCATCTCCAACAGTACCACCACTACACCATCTCCAACAGTACCACCACTACACCATCTCCAACAGTACCATCACCAGCACCATTATCACCATTACCCCTTCCATAATGATCCTCCCTCCTCTCTTGTTGGTGCTCTTGTATCTTAAGACAAACTCAGAGGAGGGAGGTGGGCAGGATGAGGGGAGGGTGGTGGGCAGGATGAGGGGAGGGTGGTGGGCAGGATGAGGGGAGGGTGGTGGGCAGGATGAGGGGAGGCAGGTGGGCAGGATGAGGGGAGGGAGGTGGGCAGGATGAGGGGAGGCAGGTGGGCAGGATGAGGGGAGGCAGGTGGGCAGGATGAGGGGAGGGAGGTGGGCAGGATGAGGGGAGGCAGGTGGGCAGGATCAATGCCTCATATATAAATCAGAGTCCTTATCATAGTAGCCACCTGGACCCTTGTGCCCACCTCCCGCCCACCCGCCAGCCAAGAGACCCTCACACCCGAAACCCACGCCCACACCGATATAACCCACCACGATATATCGCCCACACCAATAACATATAACCTCCATATATCTCTTGCTTGAACAAGCAACACAAGCGATACATATAAAGTAAGGAACACAAGCATGTAGGGAACACACTGCTCACACGTACGTCCACAAGTTACAAAATGACACTAAAAATATCTCTTCTGTAACTCCCACCCTACTTCCATGACAAAATATATATATATATATATATATATATATATATATATATATATATATATATATATATATACTCAGGATCGTACCATCGTGTTCAAGGATCGTACTATCGTGTCTAAGGATCGTACAGTTATGCTCAAGGATGTACCATCGTGTTCAAGGATCGTACTATCGTGTCTAAGGATCGTACCGTCTCGCTCAATGATCGTACCTTCGTGTTCAGGGGTTCGAGTACCCAACATCAATAACTTTTCCCATGAAACACTCGCCCCGCGCACTTCTTGGTCACCTAAAGTTCTACGAACACTCAACGCCACGGTACCTCATGATACAACAGACTACCGTCCAAAGACGCTAAAATATAAGACCCGATATCCAGCCCGGCCGCGTACAGCAAGAGTCCCCCCCGACGTAACGTAATACTTCCCAGGTCCCGACGCCGACCGGGCCAGCATGGGGTACATCATCACGGTGTGTCGTGTCTCCCAGCAGGAGGCCTAACTATTGTTAAGAAGGCGACCAACTCCACCCCACTTCCCGGGAACTGTCCGAATCTTGACACTCTCTGGTGAGCCATAACTTTGAGCGCACCCGGGGTAACTGGTGGTTTTCATCAGAAGTAGTACACGCACCACGGTGTCATGCACGCACGTTCGTTAAGTAAGCATGCTCGTCATGCATGCCCGTACACATGCATGCACATTCGTCAGGCACGCACGTTCGTCATGCATGTACGGTCCGTTCATACACGCATGTTCGTCATGCATGCACGTTAGTTGTGCACGCATATTTGGGTCATGGCATGCACGTTGATCTCAAGCTATCCTGCTTCCTATTTATAGCGCGTGCACACACACACACACACACACACACACAACACACACACACACCCCATACGTGAAACATACACACACCACAACCAGAAAAATTTTGAGGTGAAATTAAAACAAAAAAGAAATGTTAAAAAATGATGTCAAGAAGGAATGTTTGGAAACAATAGTGGTGGACAAATGGAAAACTGAAGGAGGATATGGTAAATGGGGGAGAGCATATGATAAGGGTCTGACGAAAAGCGGAGATGTTTTCAAGAGATGACGACACCCCACAAGTTAAAACTCCCTCTCCGTGCAGTACAAACAGGTAATACACCCCACACACCACACAACACACACACACACACACACACAACACACACACACACACACACACACCCACTGAGAAGAAAAAGCTATAGTGTGAGAGTTTTCAACGTGTGTGTGTGTGTGTGTGTGGTGGGTGTGTGTGGTGTGTGTGTGTGTGTTTTGTGTGTGTGTGTGTGTGTTTTGTGTGTGGTGGTGCGTGCGTGCGTGCGTGGGGTGCGTGCGTGCGTGCGTGCGTGCGTGCGGGGCGTGCGTGCGTGTGTTATAGGAGCACAGCTGTAATTCAAACAAGCTACTCAAAAATACAGAAAAAAAAAGAAAATGAAAATAGGGGAGAATGTGGGCCAAAAGTTTGGAAGATTTTTGTTGTTGAGATAGAAAGGAGATGGTGGTTGTAGATTTTTTGTTGTTGTAGTGAGCTAACAACATGGTTAAATATTGTGGAGGGAAGGAAGGAGGTCAAGCACCACCCTTTCTTTATAATTAATGCCCCTCATGCCTGCACTTGAGACACCCCCGCCACAACCAATTAACCTCCTGCCTCACCTTCACCCTCATCTTCACCCTCACCCTCACCCCTCACACTTCACTTCACCTTACTTTCACCTCACCTCACCTTCACCTCACCACAGCAGGGTTACACCGAGGCAAGTGAACCAGAGTGGGGCCGCCCCTTGCCCTGCCTTCCCTCACCCACCGTAAACTACGGACACGTTATGGGTAAATCATGTCGGGTCCTTGGCGATAGGGTTTCACATAAGCCCCCAGGATGAGCGAGAGTTGCGGCCTCTCTCTCTCTCTCTTCTCTCTCTCTCTCCCCTCTCTCTCCTCTCTCTCTCTCCTCTTCTCTCCCCTCTCTCCCTCTCTCTCTCTGACCCAAAGAAAGTCTCCACACCAACCATTAACGACTGCAGCACCAAACCCGGGACACAATATTCACCACAAGGGATACAAATACATAAGATTATCCTTCGCTACATCAAGATGTATTGAGGGAGGAGTTTATTGTTCTTTACGCTCTCATCACTGCCCAGCTAAACCCGTTCTGAATTCATTTATTTTCACTTTTTTCCCCCACTGTAGGATGTACTCCTCTCTTAAAACCCCCCAAGCACAACGGTACAACCATTGAAACACCACTGTACGACCCCGGGGTACGAAGGTCTGACCTTTGACACTGGGCCCAACTACTCCTACTACTGCTGCTATCACCACCACCACAGCTGCTATCACCAGCCACCATACAGTCAGCACCACCGTTACTAGCATCAACACTATCACCACCTACCACACTGCCCGCATCATCATCATTACCACCATACCACTACCACTACACCATCTCCAACAGTACCACCACTACACCCTTCCAACAGTAAGTCCATTACACCATCTCCAACAGTAATACCACTACTACACCATCTCCAACAGTACTACGCTACAACCATCTCCAACAGTACCATCATTACAACCATCTCCAACAGTAAACCACCACTACCCATCTCCAACAGTACCACCACTACACCATCCAAAGTACCATATACCATCCCCCAACAGTACCACCACTACACCATCTCCAACAGTAACCCCCAAACCCTCTCCAACAGTACACCGCTACACCATCTCCAACAGTACCATCACTACACCATCTCCAAAGTACCACCACTACACCATCTCCAACAGTATCACCACTACACCATCTCCAACAGTACCACCACTACACCCTCTCCAACAGTACCATCACTACAACCAAACTCCAAAAGTACCACCACTACACCTTCCAACAGTACCACCACTACACCATCTCCAACAAGAAACCCCCACTACACCATCTCCAAAAGTACCATCCCCTACAACCATCTCCAAAAGTAAACCACCACTACACCATCTCCAACAGTACCACACTACACCATCTCCAACAGTACTACCGCTACAAACCATCTCAACAGTACCCACTACCCATCTCCAACAGTACCAACCACACCCATCTCCCAACAGTACCACCACTACACCATCTCCAACAATACCACCACTACACCATCTCCAACAGTAACCACCACTACACCATCTCCAACAGTACCACCACTACAATCTAAAGTACCATACAACCATCTCCAACAGTACCACCACTAAACCCTCTCCAACAGTACCACCACACACCATCCCAAAAGTACCACACTACACCATCTCCAACAGTACCACCACTATACCATCTCCAACATAAACCCCCACTACACCATCTCATACAGTATCACCACTACACCATCTCCAACAGTACCACCACTACACCTCTCCAACAGTAACACCACCACAACATTCAACAGTAATCCCCTTACACCATCTCCAACAGTACCATAACTACAACCATCTCCAACAGTACCATCACTACAAACCCTTCAACAGTAAACCCCCATAAACCATCTCCAACAGTACCACCACTACACCATCTCCAACAGTAAACCACCACTACACCATCTCCAACAGTACCACCACTACACCATCTCCAACAGTATCACCACCAAAAACCCATCCAACAGTACCCCATTACACCATCTCCAACAGTACCAACTACAACCCTCTCCAACATGGTGCTCTTGTATCTTAAGACAAACTCAGAGGAGGGAGGTGGGCAGGATGAGGGGAGGGTGGTGGGCAGGATGAGGGGAGGGTGTGGGCAGGATGAGGGGAGGGTGGTGGGCAGATGAGGGGAGGAGGTGGGCAGGATGAGGGGAGGGTGGTGGGCAGATGAGGGGAGGCAGGTGGGGTGGGGCAGGATGAGGGGAGGCAAAGGGTGGGGCAGGATGAGGGGAGGCAGGTGGGCAGGATGAGGGGAGGCAGGTGGGCAGGATCAATGCCTGATATATAAATCAGAGTCCTTATCAAAGTAGCCACCTGGACCCTTGTGCCCACCTCCCGCCACCCGCCAGCCAAGAGACCCTCACACCCGAAACCCACGCCCACACCGATATAACCCACCACGATATATCGCCCACACCAATAACATATAACCTCCATATATCTCTTGCTTGAACAAGCAACACAAGCGATACATATAAAGTAAGGAACACAAGCATGTAGGGAACACACTGCTCACACGTACGTCCACAAGTTACAAAATGACACTAAAAATATCTCTCCTGTAACTCCCTCCCTACTTCCATGACAATATATATATATATATATATATATATATATATATATATATATATATATATATATATATATATATATTGTGCGTGCGATAAAATGCAAAAATGAAAAAGAATGAAAAAGTTGGTGGTGGCGCTGCAATCATAATTTCTTCCCAACGCAAGGAAGGTGTTGCGAAGTCGAGGACGTGGCCAGCATTAACTAGCGCGGGGCGTCGCTCCCTCCCTCCCTCACCGGGGAGAAGGGAGGGAAGCGGAGGTGGGAGGATGGGAAAAAGAGAGAGAGATAAACCCCCTCCCACTAGCTACAGTGAGGGAGAGCGTCCTCACCCCTGTGCTACTACACTCCACTCGACCTTCTGCGCCCAGTCTGTGGTGATGAGGAGGACTGAGCCCTGGATGGCTGAGGCACCGTACGAGGTGTTAGAACTCCTTGTTGTCCCGTCGTGTAACTTGGGATCCAATACTCCTGTACAACTTGATGGCAGCAACGACGTATCCTATCATGACATCTGCACATCTGTCTGTAACACCTGCATATCCCATCATAACACCTGCATGTCCAATCATAACATTTGTGTACCCTATCACAACACCTGTAAATCCCTTCGTAACATTTGTATATCCCGTCACAACACCTGTGAACCCAATCATAACTTTATGTACCTTATCATAACACCTGTGTATCCCATCACGACACCTGTATATACTCAATCATAACACCTGTATATCCCATCAAAACACTATTACACTCCAACATAGCATCTACGCACACTGTCAAAATCCTGTACGCCTTATTAGAACACCTGTCCACCTTATCATAACACCTGTGTTCTCATCGCAACACCTGTACACCACACCACAGCAACTGTATGCGCCGTCATAACACCTGTAAATCCGACCAAAACTTAAGTACCTTGTATCATAGCACATCTTTGTCCTAACACCTGTACATCCTCTCTTAACACCAACGAACCGTATGGTAACACTGTACACCTAATGGTAACTCTATACATGCTACATAACACCTGCAAGTCATGTCTTAACATCTGCACACTTGTCCTAATAACTGTACATCATATCCTAAAGTCTGCTAACTTTTTCCTAACACCAGAATACTTATCCTAACAACTGTACACCATATTCTAACATATGCACATTGTATCCTAATACCTGCACGCCATATCCAAACATCTGCATACTATATCCTAACACTTATTCACTATATCCTAACATGTGCACATTATGTCTTAACACCTGTACATCATATCCTAACATCTGCACACATTATCCAAACACCTGTACACCATATCTCAACATCTGTATACTTAATCCTAACACCTGTCCACCATGTCCTAACATCTGCACACTTAATTCTAACACCTGTACACCATGTCCTAACATCTGCACACTTAATTCTAACACCTGTACACCATGTCCTAACATCTGCACACTCAATCCTAACACCTGTACACCATGTCCTAACATCTGCACTTAATCCTTACACCTGTACACCATATCCTAATATCTGCACGCTTCGTCCAAACACCTGTACACCATATCCTAACATATTCCCTACAGTAACGTTACAAGGGCATTACCTATACACCTTATAGTAACATACTAAAACACCTGTATACCCTAAGGTAACAATTTACTCCTCTAAGTATTAAGGCAACACATGTATTTCCTAACAACACCTGTAAACCCTATGGCAACACCTGTACACTTTAACCTAACACCTGTGCACCCTTGTGTATCACATGTACATCCTTGCTGCAACACCTGTAAGGAGACACAGGACTGCCTGAACACCTGTACACCTTCCTGCTCGACCAATGCCCAAGGAGGGAGTCTGTTCACCCTAGTGGCAGGTCTCCCATTAGGGTCGTCCCACGGTCGTACGTCGTCCTGTGGTCGCACGGTCGTTGTATAGTTGTAGGTTGTTACGTTGTAGTAAGGTCGTGCCGAGGTCGCAGGGGTAAGGTCGTCCTACGGTCGTGGGGTCGTCCAAGGTCGTAAGGTCGTTCTATGGTGTGGTAATGCATGATCCACGAACGTGACAGCTTAATAATTGTCCATTTTCTTCCACGAGGGGCAACTGCTTACTGAAGCTTGATCCGCTAGCGAGACGAGAGCACAAGCTTACCACACCTATGACACAGTGCAGCAAAGCTTGATCCATCAGTGACACAGTGCAGTAAAGCTTGATCCACAAGTGAGATAGTGCACCAAAGCTTAATCCACAAGTGAAACAGAGCTATTAAGCTTGATCTACAAGTCAAAGTTCAGTAAAGCTAGATCAAATTGTGACACAGTGCAATAAAGCTTGATGCACCAGTGACACAGAGCAGTAAAGCTTGATCCACCAGTGAGAGAGTACATCAAAGCTTGATCCACCTGTGAGACAGTGCAGCACAGTGTAACAGCTCAATACACAGCTTGACGCTACAAGTGGGGCAGAGCAGTGCAGCAGCTTGATCCAACAACCTGTTGCTGTCAGCGTCCTCCAGCTTACCCTCAAACTGTTGCACAGGCGGTAGCGCAAGCTGAGGACGTTCGCTAAAAACACTTAACGTGTGGTATTAAGCGTGTCAAGATGGCCGCCCCCCCCTACCATCACCTCCCTTGGCCAGACAGAGGAGACCATCTTGGTTGGCGACCCCTGGTAACTGCGCCTCAAGTGACGTGCAACACTACAGCACACGACGCACGACTCTGTAAGCACGACGGTACGACTACTGAGCACGACGAAACGATCCTCGGAGCACGACGGTACGACTACTGAGCAAGACGATACGATCCTCGGAGCACGACGGTACGACTACTGAGCACGACGATACGATCCTCGGAGCACGACGGTACGACTAAAGAGCACGACGGTACGACCCTTGGGTTTAAGTGGGAGTAAAAAGTCACCTCTGGCCAGGCTGAATGATCGTCAGTCGACGAAAGAGCATATATATATATATATATATATATATATATATATATATATATATATATATATATATATATATATAGTCTCTTCATAGAACTTCACGTTTGAAAATTCAAGAGTCCATCTTGTCCCTGCTACTGAGCGTAGCGTGGCATGGGAGCTGCAAGAGCCTCTGGATAGCGGTGCTGGAGCTATACAACACCCATAATTATTTACTGAATCAACTGCAGTGAATGGTTGCAACACAGTGAAAACATATATAACAATACACAGGAAGGTTTGGGAAAGGAGGAAGACGGGTGTGTGATAACCAGAGATGCTTCACACAGACGCAAGGATTGCCGTCAACAACTAGACTACCAGTTATTAATGATATTCATAAACCAGTTATCAATGATATTCATAATCCATGTCTCGATAACTGACATTCATTTTACAATAACAATTACGTAATACACAGATCTTTTGTTTCAGAAAGTTTTCTGCTTTCGTCCTAAAACCTTGGTTCTAATGGTATAAGAACTATTAGGGAAAACTCGTCGCCCACGCCTCCCCAACTGTACCCTCCCTATCAGTACTGCAGCCCACGCCTCCCCAACTGTACCCTCCCTAACAGTACTGTAGCCCACGCCTCCTCACCCGTACCGCCCATCACACCTTCTTATGGAGTCACATCGGAGACCATGACAGGATAGAAGTACACCAACAGGCGTCAGTATGGGTGAGGGAACTTGCCCATCTCGCTGAGGCATGACGCCCCTCAACCCCTTATGGCCTGCAGCACCCCACCTCACCCCCAGCCCCTCACCCGTTGATCGAGTGGACAAGAAGTTTAGTATCCGGGGTCCAATTTCCCCCGCGGTGCGCCTGGCTGCTGTGTTTTATGCCCCATAACCTCCCCGGCCTCACGTGTCAAAGGCTTGGGGAAAATCAGGGTAATGGGCGTTTAACACCTCTGCCCTGCCCCAGGACCTCCAGCGTGAGGCTGTCCGAGCAGCGCAGGAGGAGGAGGAGGAGGAGGAGGAGGAGGAGGTCCGCTGCTGGAGGGGAGGTCCTTCTGACCTGACGAAGAGGTTGGTCCTGCGATCTGTATGTGTGTGTGTGTGTGCCTTCAGAATAGCTATTGCTTCACACACTGCGGCGATTACACACACACACACACACACACATATATATATATATATATATACATATATATATATATATATATATATATATATATATATATATATATATATATATATATATTTTTTTTTTTTTTTTTTTTTTTTTTTATACTTTGTCGCTGTCTCCCGCGTTTGCGAGGTAGCGCAAGGAAACAGACGAAAGAAATGGCGCAACCCCCCCCATACACATGTACATACACACGTCCACACACCCAAATATACATACCTACACAGCTTTCCATGGTTTACCCCGGACGCTTCACATGCCTTGATTCAATCCACTGACAGCACGTCAACCCCTGTATACCACATCGCTCCAATTCACTCTATTCCTTGCCCTCCTTTCACCCTCCTGCATGCTCAGGCCCCGATCACACAAAATCCTTTTCACTCCATCTTTCCACCTCCAATTTGGTCTCCCTCTTCTCCTCGTTCCCTCCACCTCCGACACATATATCCTCTTGGTCAATCTTTCCTCACTCATTCTCTCCATGTGCCCAAACCATTTCAAAACACCCTCTTCTGCTCTCTCAACCACGCTCTTTTTATTTCCACACATCTCTCTTACCCTTACGTTACTTACTCGATCAAACCACCTCACACCACACATTGTCCTCAAACATCTCATTTCCAGCACATCCATCCTCCTGCGCACAACTCTATCCATAGCCCACGCCTCGCAACCATACAACATTGTTGGAACTACTATTCCTTCAAACATACCCATTTTTGCTTTCCGGGATAATGTTCTCGACTTCCACACATTTTTCAAGGCTCCCAAAATTTTCGCCCCCTCCCCCACCCTATGATCCACTTCCGCTTCCATGGTTCCATCCGCTGACAGATCCACTCCCAGATATATATATATATATGTTTCGTGTAATGTTCGATACAATTACTTATGACGGCCTAATCTTCTCTCACATCAATAGTTTCCAGCTACGAATGACGCGATAAAATCTTGCAATCTTTTTCCTAGTGTCAACAAAGTCATCTCAGATCGACGTAATAAAAGCACTATATATATATATATATATATATATATATATATATATATATATATATATATATATATATATATATATATTCCCGTGATCTTATTCTTCCTTCTGTTTCCCGTCGTCCTTCACTTCAGACTATCCAGCATCCACGTGACGTAATCTTTCCTGCCACTGGAAGATTGTGAAATGGCTTTACGTAATGCTCAGAACCGCAGTCACCGGGTTCGACGCTGCCTGCCAATGGTCGGTGTTATTGTTACATGCCGCGGTAACAGCCCCTCCTCCTCTTGCCCCCCCCCCCCCCCCCCCCCCCCCAAGCCCCCCCTCCCCCCCCGCGTTCACCCTCTCCTAAAAGCGCAGAATTGGATATTCTAATCCACACCAACTTCCATACAAGTGGTGGTATGAGGTCCCTTTGGTAGCAGCAAGTACATCAATGTCGACCCCAGTCCACCATCATCACCTGTCATAATCTACTGTACATATCTATCATCATCAACCATCACATCTCTCATCACCTACCACAATCACCTATCGTCACCATACCACGCTCCGCCCGCCCCGACCATCACCCATACGTTACCACCACCATCATATTGTATAACTATTTAATATTACATACAGTAGCGGACAAGTTCTGTGACACGCCTGGTCGAAGCTGTGCCGATCCCTTTGTCTCGATAGGTAGGGACCAGTGCCTGGGACACGCCTGGTCGAAGCTGTGCCTGAACAGGCAGAGAGAGAGAGCCAGGGACACGTCTGGTTGAGGCTGTAGCGAGTCTTCTATCTTGGTAAAGGAGTCAGTAGAACTTCAGTCAGATATATCTGGAAACACACCTGGTGGAAGCTGAAGTGAACTTTGTGCATTAACAGGTAGGGGCAAAGGGCTCAGTACAGCAGAGGTTCACCGTGGAGGGACTTCCACAATGTCCCAAGACTTTTATCCGTGACTGTACCACAACCATCAGTATACCACAACCACCAGTATTCCACAACCATCAGTATACCACAACCATCTGCATACCACAATCACAAGTATCATCAATAATACAAGAAGACGAATACGATCAACAGCATCAGCCATGATCAACCCCCGTTCAAAAACTAATCTACTACAATTATTACCACCACTGTACCTATCCATCTCCAGTCATCTTGAAGAAGTATAATCTACGAATTCATATTCATATTCTTCCCTGACTACGCAACAAAAGCTAACCAAACCATGTCCTTTAATCGTACACAACTCTTTCTACTATCTTGAATTCATTCCTCACAATGTACTACTAACGTGGTATCATCTAATAATAACCAACCAATAATCTATGAAACAGAAACTAATTGAGCTTGATCATAACCTAACCTAACATTGTGTTATCTATATCAACCCCTTACACACGACGGTACGACGCTTGAGCACGACGACAAGAGCCCCGAGTACGGAGGAGCGACCCTTTAGCACAATGGGACATCGTTGAGCTCGATGGTCTAATTCTGGAGCATAAGGAAAAGACCCTTTACGGAACGACCCTTAGGTATGACGACGTGACCTTTGACCCGACTCAACCCAAAGGGTCGTACCGTCTTGCTCAAGGCTCGTACCGTCTTGCTCAAGGAGTTAATGAAAAGTTGCTCCAACTTTTCTGTCTTTTTTTTCTTTCATTTCTCGGTTGAACTTATGAGTTTTGGCTTTGGGTTCCTTTCCGGCTGAGATGAAGTTGATATTACGCCATCTCAAGACCGTCCCTTGGTCTTGCTGGAACACTATTCTTGGAGACCAGTGACTGGAGATGACAGTCCAGTATCTAAAGCTCACTCCGGGGTCTGGAACCTTAATCCAGAATATTAGTCCAGGGTCCTCTGGATGACTGGCTGGTTCGCTAACTAACTGGTCGGCAGGCTGGCTAGCTAACTAACTGTCTGGTTGGTTAGATTAACTGTCTGGTTGCCTCGCTAACTTAACTGACTGGTTGACTAGATAACTAACTGCCTGGTTGGCTGGCTAACTAACTGTCTGGTTGGCTCGCTTAACTGGCTGGCTGGCTGGTTGGCTGGAGGCGTCCCCCCTGCTGTGCCTGACCAACTCGATAACAGCCTTCATTTTTCACACAGGTGGCCGACATGCTGTCACCGGCGTGGCACCGCCGGGCCCAGGCCTCGCCAACGCCGCCAGCACCAGGGTTTCAACGCCATATGGCGGCACTCCAACACTGAGAGGATCCAACACCATTTGGCATTTGCAACGCCACGGAGGGTTTCCACGCCGTCTGAACCTCCAACGGTACGGGCCAAAACCTACAGGGTGAGAGGACTTCCATCGTCACAACTCAGTTTCCACGTCTTGTTAAACGCCGCTGCCGATAATCGTCCACGCTGTACGGCCAACCAACGCCACCTCGGTCATCTAACTCCTTTCAGCGCTCCCAGTTCATTGTTGACTGAGGCAGGTCACAAAGAACCTCCCCATCTGACCTACCAGGTCATAAAGAACTCCACTTGACCTGTTTGACCTAAACCTTCGTCTGACATGTCTGATATAACAGGTCATAACGTAACGTCGCGTCACCTCTCTGACCTACCAGGTACATGCATCTCCGCCAGACCTGTCCATCGTCACACTGGGTATACACAAAGAAAAATGTACGGGACAGGGGGCAAAGAAAACAGACAGAGGGAAGATGGAGGAAGGTCCAAAGCTATACACACGGGTTCACAGGCAATTAAACAAAAATATATTACGGGCATAAACATTCTCCTGTAGTTACCCCATCTTGAAATACAGCCTCCTCACTTTAGAACTGAGCAATGCACACGTCTCCTCTAACTTCCTTACCTTAGAATTGAGCAGTACACCCGTCTCTTCTAACTTCCTTACCTTAGAACTGAGCAGTGCACACGTCTCTTCTAACTTCCATACCTTAGAATTGAGCAGTGCACACGTCTAACTTCCTTACCTTAGAACTGAGCAATGCACACGTCTCTTCTAACTTCCTTACCTTACAACTGAGCAGTGCACACGTCTCTCTAGTTCAAGTCTGCCCGCGCCGTGAGAGCGTCTGCCAATAGCCCTACGATATAAATTTCCACCACCATAAGACTGCACACTGTGCCCTCCTGCCAAACCTTGCATTAAAAGGCAGGACATGAAGGAGCTGACCAGACAGAATTATTCGTCTGGGAATCCAGTGGGATGGAGGGGACGGAAGGAGGGTGACGGAGCGTGTGATGGAAGCCTGATGGAGTCATATAAACAGATGTTACACCCAAGGCCTTCCGTATCCACGAGTAGAAAATGAGTCATCTGAAGCATATGTTGGCGTCATGTGTTGTGCTCTGCATTCCTGGCTTGCTGTACAGAACTCGGAATATCTTTCCCTGTCAATCATAGGGACAGTTTACTGATGATTGTCATAAAAGATATCTTTATTAGACAGGACGCAACCCGAAATAGCTGGATTAAATGCAGAATCTATCAACCAACGTTGGTGCCTTACTAACACTCTATCTATCTATCTATCTACCAACCACAACAGATTATCTTATTGTAGATCATCAGCTCTCCTGTTTCCGGTCCTTCCCATTTAACCATTTCTCTTTTCATTTGTCTGTCTGTCTGTCTCTGTCTGTCTATAGTTATCTATCCATCTATCACTACTGACCCACTCCAAATTTGTGTCTGTCTGTCTGTCTATAGCTATCTATCCATCTATCACTACTGACCCACTCCAAATCTGTCTGTCTCTCTGTCTGTCTATAGCTATCTATCCATCTATCATTACTGACCCACTCCAAATTTCTAAATGGAACTTTATAAAAGACAGCTATTCAGAAGTCCAAATACAACATGAAATCTAACCAAAGTGGAACCAAATAACTGAAGTCTATATAACATGTGGAACCTTAAGAAAAGTACAAACACTACAAAGAACTTTGAAAAAGGCACTGTAAACAATCTTAAAGGACTTTATACCGAAAGACACTGCTAAAGGACACTGCGATGCATTTACAAGAGCATATAAGGCATAACACCTACAAAGAGCGCTATTCAAAATTTTACATACTATATGTTGCCTTCAAAATGCACTGGGCAATTTATGTCTATATACCGTCACAGTTATCCAAAAAGGGTACCGAGAGCTGTGCTCGTGGTGCGTGTCTGACCGCTGCTTCCCACAGCGTCAAAATGGAGAGCAGACACACGAGGATGGAACGTTATGAGATCTCTTCCTTTCTTTGCACACCGAAGCCGCTGAACTCTTCGTCTTCTTCCCCTCTTCATTCATCCCTTGCACCTCTACCAGTCAGGTCTATAAACACCTGAGGAGCTATGATTAACCTCTTCCTTCTTTTTCTTGTTTTTCGTTTATCCGACGTGGTCCTGAGTGCGCCATATGTTGTACGTGCTACATCAACTACCATGTGGGACATTAAAGAGCCACAGAGATGCTTGAGAAACCATGTTTTGTTGGAAGCCCAAAAAGCTATTCACCAGTCCACACGTCATTGAAGACTTTAAAAAGGAGAGTGAGAGTTATTCACAAGTTCACATAACGTGGTAAGACTTCAAAACAAGGGGCACTAAGCGGTATCTGAAAGTCTGTAAGCTGAGCGAACGTTATAAAGGCAGAGTGAGAGCTACTGAGAGAGAATTATATAAAGAGTTGTGATGTTACATTGTACAACTTTATACACATAACGTGAAACTTAATAAAAAAATGGAGGGGGATTCACGTCGAAATAAATAACAGACTAAAATATGAGATCTAAAAAGGCTAAAAAGGAAATAAGATACCGCAATACATTCAGAGCGAAATACGAAAAAGAAAATGGATAAGTTAGACGATGAATACTAAGGAGGATACTAAATCAAACTACAGAGGATCAAACACAAAGTGGAGACACGAAGGAAAACATTCCAAGGAACACAGAGAAAATGGACAAGTTGAAGATATAAAGTGAGGATCAAAATGAAATGGAGAAAAATGATGATAAGGGATAAGAAAAGGACAGATCGATCCGCCGGGGGATTAAAGGACTAGTGAGAGAGATATCCAGGCTCGTGGGAGTCAAGACCTTAGGACGGTGAGGAATGGAGGGCGTCACGCACGGGGGGCACGGAGACCAACCACGGGGGGCAGGGAGACCAACCACGGGGGGCAGGGAGACCAACCACGGGGGGCAGGGAGACCAACCACAGGGGGCAGGGAGATCAACCAAGGGGAGCAGAGAGACCAACCACAGGGGGCAAGGAGACCAACTAGGGGGGGCAGGGAGACCAAACACAGGGGGCCACGGAGACTAACCACAAGGAGCAGGGAGACCAACCACGGGGGGGCACGGAGACCAACCACGGGGGGCGAGGAGACCAACCACCGGGAGCAGGGAGACCAACCAGGGGGGCGAGGAGACCAACCACGGGGGGCGAGGAGACCAACCACGGGGGGCGTGGAGACCAACCACGGGGGGCGAGGAGACCAACCACGGGGGGCGAGGAGACCAACCACGGGGGGCGAGGAGACCAAACACGAGGAGCAGGGAGACCAACCACGGGAAGCAGGGAGACCAACCACGGAGGGCACGGAGACCAACCACAGGGGGCAGGGAGATCAACAAACCACGGAGGGCACGGAGACCAACCATGGGGGAGCATGGAGACCAGTCACTGAGGTACATGGAACAACCACACCACCACCAGAGCCACAGACACGTGAGCCATCTGGACCACAGCAGCAGCAGCAGCGTGTGTACAGCTTGCCCCACAGGGCGTCAGCAGGGGCGTTATCTCCAGGTTAGCCGGCCGCTGGGTGAGGCTGTCTCCCTCACACAGATGAGCCAAGAAATGATTCCCTCCATTGCCTGTATCCACCACCACCCACCAGCTGGGGATTATTATCTCCCAGCCGGGAAAAATTGACTCCCTCACCTCCTCCTTACCCACTACTCCTGCAGTCATTTATCTTAACCATCCCCCCCCCCCCAAACAACCCCTTCCCTTACCACCAGTATCATAGCTCACCCCTTTGCCCAACACTAGCGTCGAACCACTAGTGGCGCAACCCCCTCCCTGACCCACTAGTATCACAACTCCCTCCCTCCTTCACCAGCATCACAACTCCCTCCCTCCTTCACCAGCATCACAACTCCCTCCCTCCTTCACCAGCATCACAACTCCCTCCCTCCTTCACCAGCATCACAACTCCCTCCCTCCTTCATCAGCATCACAAGTCCCTCCCTCCCTCAACAGTATCAAAACTCCCTCTCTCCCTCAACAGTATCAAAACTCCCTCTCTCTCTCACCAGTATCACAACTTCCTCCCTCCCTAACCAGTATCACAACTCCCTCCCTCCCTAACCAGTATCACAACTCCCTCCCTTAACAGTAGCACAAATCCCTCCCTCCCTCAACGGTAGCACAAATCCCTCCCTCCCTTACCAGTATCACAACTCTCTCCCTTACCCATCACAACCCCCTCCCCCACAGTAACCACAACCACACTTCCACCCTTGATACAAACACTGAATATTCCCTAACCTGAGGTACACCCACCCCCTATCCACACCGTTTCCATACATTTCCCCTTTACTCCATCCCTATTTCTGCTCCCCCATTTCCCCTTCTTATTTTCCACTCCCTATTTCTCTTCCCCTTCCCCCTCCCTATTTCCCCCGATGCTTTCATATTTTTCCTCTCGATCCTCCAGTCTTTTATCTCTGCTCTGATTGGGTGAATAAATATCAATTGATATGCAAATCATTCCGTCGCTGAGAGCCTTTTTAATCTAGTGAAAAAACTTGATTGAATATATAATTGAGGTCCAAAACACGGAAATTATTTGATTAATAATTCTAGGTTATAAGTTCTGATGGAAAAGAAGGAGGAAAAAAAAGTTTGAAAATTATCGTGTTAGGTTTTCTATTTTGCAATAACTTTTGGTCTATTTTCAGATCCAGGGAAAGGGTACTGATGTAGCCAGGTTAGAGACCGTGCTGTGGGGGCCGGCGAGACACTGAAACCATTGTAAGATGAGTTAAAGGAAGGTACACTCTAACCAGAAACCTTTTTTTTTCTCCCGCATATCATCTCCAGAGAAAGTGAAAAGGTAAGGTAATCTCTCTCTCTCTCTCTCTCTCTCTCTCTCTCTCTCTCTCTCTCTCTCTCTCTCTCTCTCGAAAACACGTTCCTCGTAACATTCGCTGTCGAGAACGCATCCCTCCACCACAGTCAGCTCTAGAGAACACTACACTCAGCCACTTTCTTTTTTTTTCAACCTATAATGTAACTAACATAACCTTAATTGCTAATAACAAGATAACTGAACGTCTAAAACTCTATCCATTCTTTATTTATCTATTATTTATTTTTGGGGGGGTGCTCATCGTCGATAAATTCAGTAAACTACGGAAATGTGTGTGTGTAAGCGAACGTAATGAACCAACTCGATGGTACTTCATTACGTAATGGGTTATCATAGTGTTACTGTGGCGGGAGACACTGTGACCTTTGTAATCCTCAGGCGCTAATGTTTGTGGGACAACCACAACCAGCACGGTCAACTACCCACCGCAAATCAATTACAAACAATCTATTCTGGGGTACAATCCCGCAAACAAATGCAAACAATATATTCTGAAGAACAATATCGCAAACAAATACAAACAACTTATTCTGCGGAACGATATATATATATTTTCTTACCAATTTGCTTTAGAGAACATATTCATCAGACTGATCTAGGTAGCAAATCAATCCTCAGGGATCGCTCTAGAGAACACTAGAAGGCACAGGGACTTGCACTAGAAAACACCACGTTTCTTAACAGCTCGGTATGGACACCACTGCTAGGATATTGCTCTAGAGGACGATAAATCCCTCAGTATCTGTCTCTAGAGAACATGTGCCTTAGTATGTCTTTCCAGAGGAAATGTTCCCTAGTATGTCTCTCTAGAGAATATGTTCCTAAGTATATTTCTTGAGAGATCATATTCCTTAGCATGTGTATTAGTTTGTCTTTCTCGAGACCAACATATTCCTCAGTGTCTCTCTCTCTCGAGAGAAAACGTTCCTTGGTGTGTCTATCTAGAGAACGTGGTCCTTAACCAGTAATCTAGAGAACGTGGTCCTCAACCAGCAATCTAGAGAACGTGGTCCTCAATCAGCAATCTAGAGAACGTGGTCCTCAACCAGTAATCTAGAGAACGTGGTCCTCAACCAGTAATCTAGAGAACGTGGTCCTCAACCAGTAATCTAGAGAACGTGGTCCTCAACCAGTAATCTAGAGAACGTGGTCCTCAACCAGTAATCTAGAGAACGTGGTCCTCAACCAGCAATCTAGAGAACGTGGTCCTCAACCAGTAATCTAGAGAACGTGGTCCTCAACCAGCAATCTAGAGAACGTGGTCCTCAACCAGTAATCTAGAGAACGTGGTCCTCAACCAGTAATCTAGAGAACGTGGTCCTCAACCAGTAATCTAGAGAACGTGGTCCTCAACCAGCAATCTAGAGAACGTGGTCCTCAACCAGTAATCTAGAGAACGTGGTCCTCAACCAGCAATCTAGAGAACGTGGTCCTCAACCAGCAATCTAGAGAACGTGGTCCTCAACCAGTAATCTAGAGAACGTGGTCCTCAACCAGTAATCTAGAGAACGTGGTCCTCAACCAGTAATCTAGAGAACGTGGTCCTCAGCGTGCAGCTCTGAGAGATAACGTCACTTCAGCAACTCGTCCTATAGCACCTACTCCTCAACCCTGTCCAGCAGCTGACCACGACCTTGCCTTTCCTCCACTTCAAACACCGCCTTCCACCTTACCTCAGAGTGGATGGCATGACTCACCACGCGAGCAATATACGACCATCCCTCAACCCACAACTATACTCATAATTCTTGTATTCTACTTACGACTGGGACGTGTTCACACTTAACACCACGTAAGCATCGCGTGTAATGGTTCTGGCTTGGGTTGGTACGCACGGTAAACCTCCCGTTGGTAACCACTCCTCTTGGAGAACACATTCTTGCAGGAGCCACTCCAGAGAACACTCGTGCTCAGCAACTGGCACAGGAGAGCCAGCCGACACAGGTAAGGATCAAACTTTCCCCAACTTGGAACTCGCAAACTTTGGTTTTAAACTTGGAGAACGAGACGTATACATTTGGCGGGAAAAGTCTGTCTACATTTTACATTTGTCGGGAAGGCTTGTTTACCTTTTATTCACGTACATTATACTCTTCTTCCTCTCAAGTGTACGCAAGGGGGCACTACAGCATATTTTTCTTGTGTAATCTTGAAGGTGAGTGTTTGTAGTCTGTCTCGCAGGGATGGAAATTATGTACTGGATTTATGTACACAGCATACAAACGGGGTGTGTGTGTGTGTGTGTGTGTGTGTGTGTGTGTGTGTCACCGTTGCCTGGGAAGGTTATTTGGTAAATGACTTTTCTATGTATTTTCGTATCAAATCTGACACTATACACGATAGAAATTGTTACCTGAGGAGTACACTGATGAGACAACAACATCTAGATCCAGTTATTCCTGTGTTACACAAGTCATGTGGTGGAAGAAGGCAAGCAAGGCCGAAGTAAACACACACCCAGCGTGTGCTGTATAGGATCAAAGCCTGGGATACGTTCCTGGGACGGTGAGGGTAACAGTGAAGACTAGGATCCGTCTTGGCACGATGAGAAACACTGCAGGAAAGGCTGGGATTCGTCCTGGGACGGTGAGAAGCAGTGCAGTGAGAGGTGGGAGCCGTTGCTGGGAGGGTGGGGAGCAGTGAGGGATGTGAACGGCGTCGGGCGTCCCAGTCGTCGCCAGCCTGGTCCGCCAAGATAGCCCACCTGGCAAAGTTCTCTGACAAAATTATCTCCCCAGCGTTGAACAGCGAGACGGCAATGAGGTAGGCGGGACTTGAATAGTTCATGTCACATGACACGGTGATACCACAGGAGGGGAAAGGGGGGGGGGGGGGACACTGCCCTAAAATAGACTGGAGGACGTGTAGGCTTGTTTGCACATGTTGTAACACACACACACACACACACACACACACACGATATATACAGGTAGCAACTTACTTTCGCTGGGGCAATCTATCACTATCTATTTGCCGTAAAGAACAAGAGCTGTTGTAATTGTATCAAGAGGCGCGTGGGGGGGGGGGGGGGTGAATCTGAGACGAGAGGTGAACAAACGTCACTGAATTTGCACAAAAATACGTGACCGAGTTCAGCACGAGTCTGTGGGTTAAGCTCGTCCTCGTGTCTTTGTTATGTTCCAATAATGTTCCTGGCTGTAAATCTCACTCGGACCGCTGTATTCTTCTACACTCACACACTTGAGGGTTTTGGAAATATATATCATCTGAATTCAGATGATATATATTTCCATTACGCTCTTACAGCATTTTGCCATTTTGCTGAAGTTAACTAATCATGAATCAATAATGATAAAGGCAAAAGTTACTTTGCCCATCGAATGTTTAGAAAATGGCAATATGTTCGAAAACGGCGTCATTTTTCTTATCTTTCACTGATCACACAATATAACCATAGAATATCACTACAAGGTATATCTTAACTTCAGTTAGGTGGGATAATATCGGCATGGTACTTTCTTTTTACTAACTTTCTCGGGAAATTGTGAAATTGAACCCTACATTATCCAAGGACACGACCAACACCTCCCTGCTACTGAACGTAGCGCAACCTAAAAAGGGTTCCTGGGGTTATAATATATATATATATATATATATATATATATATATATATATATATATATATATATATATATATATATATATATATAACTATATAAATATATATATATATATATATATATATATATATATATATATATATATATATATATATATATATGTATTAGGGAGTCCTGAAGCAAGAAATTACGTGTCCATATTTGCATAGTGAAAATCTCCCAGCCTCACCAAACAAAAATCTCCATACTGGGAGTCGGGCGGCGGCGGCGGCGGCGGCGGCTGACCCGGCGGCAGATGCAATTTACGACACTTCAACTAAGATCGAAAATTCATCAAAACTTGGTAAAATTCTGGGCTTAAAGGTTTTTCGGTGTAGGTCGTTCCCGCCCGGCAAGCTCTCTCTCTCTCTCTCTCTCTCTCTCTCTCTCTCTCTCTCTCTCTCTCTCTCTCTCTCTAATGACAGCTCCGCCCAACAGCTGGAGGGAGGGTGAGGATCAAGCCGCCTCCCCTCCAAAAAAAAAAAAAAAAAAAAGAATTGAACCCGGACGCCTCCAAACCCTCTTCTGACACCTCCAAATACGTGTGTATTGCTGATCTCTGCGATGGTGCCTTCAAACACCCTGAATTCGAGCATATTATACAAGGGCCTCAACCCACCCACACTTTTTGACACCCTCCAAATTAGAGGCCTAGGAGAGGCGGGCTCTTCTGAACACGGCTCAGAAAAAAGAAAAAAAAAATGGACGGTTCGAAGCCCGACCGAAAATGAATGTTGTCAGCAGAATATGACATCTTCCTTCACGGCTTCACGTGAATAATTCCCTACACACCACACGAGAATTTATCGTCGCTTTTTGTACATTTATCTTATTATCGTCATATATATATATATATATATATATATATATATATATATATATATATATATATATATATATTCTTTTTTTTTTTATACCTCGTCGCTGTCTCCCGCGTTTGCGAGGTAGCGCAAGGAAACAGACGAAAGAAATGGCCCAACCCCCCCCATACACATGTACATACACACGTCCACACACGCAAATATACATACCTACACAGCTTTCCATGGTTTACCCCGGACGCTTCACATGCCTTGATTCAATCCACTGACAGCACGTCAACCCCTGTATACCACATCGCTCCAATTCACTCTATTCCTTGCCCTCCTTTCACCCTCCTGCATGTTCAGGCCCCGATCACACAAAATCCTTTTCACTCCATCTTTCCACCTCCAATTTGGTCTCCCTCTTCTCCTCGTTCCCTCCACCTCCGACACATATATCCTCTTGGTCAATCTTTCCTCACTCATTCTCTCCATGTGCCCAAACCATTTCAAAACACCCTCTTCTGCTCACTCAACCACGCTCTTTTTATTTCCACACATCTCTCTTACCCTTACGTTACTTACTCGATCAAACCACCTCACACCACACATTGTCCTCAAACATCTCATTTCCAGCACATCCATCCTCCTGCGCACAACTCTATCCATAGCCCACGCCTCGCAACCATACAACATTGTTGGAACCACTATTCCTTCAAACATACCCATTTTTGCTTTCCGGGATAATGTTCTCGACTTCCACACATTTTTCAAGGCTCCCAAAATTTTCGCCCCCTCCCCCACCCTATGATCCACTTCCGCTTCCATGGTTCCATCCGCTGCCAGATCCACTCCCAGATATCTAAAACACTTCACTTCCTCCAGTTTTTCTCCATTCAAACTCACCTCCCAATTGACTTGACCCTCAACCCTACTGTACCTAATAACCTTGCTCTTATTCACATTTACTCTTAACTTTCTTCTTCCACACACTTTACCAAACTCCGTCACCAGCTTCTGCAGTTTCTCACATGAATCCGCCACCAGCGCTGTATCATCAGCGAACAACAACTGACTCACTTCCCAAGCTCTCTCATCCCCAACAGACTTCATACTTGCCCCAGGGATATATATATATATATATATATATATATATATATATATATATAGATAGATATAGATATCCCCAGGGATATATATATATATATATATATATATATATATATATATATATATATATATATATATATATATATATCCCTGGGGATAGGGGAGAAAGAATACTTCCCACGTATTCCCTGCCTGTCGTAGAAGGCGACTAAAAGGGGAGGGAGCGGGGGGCTGGAAATCCTCTCCTCTTGTTCTTTTTTTCTTTTTTTTTTCCATTAGAAGGAACAGAGAAGGGGGCCAGGTGAGGATATTCCCTCAGAGGCCCAGTCCTCTGTTCTAAACGCTACCTTGCTAAGGCAGGAAATGGCGAATAGTTTGAAAGAAAAGAAAGAAAAAAAAAAAAAATATATATATATATATATATATATATATATATATATATATATATATATTCCCCTATGAGTCCACGGGGAAAGTGAAACACGATAAGTTCCCAAGTGCACTTTCGTGTAATAATCAAATAATCATTCTCTCTCTCTCTCTTTCTCAACAACGAAGGTCCAAAGCAATTTCACCTCCGTCATGGAAATCTCAGATCCTCTGACAATCAACGAGCCTGAAGATCCTGCTCAGCTTCCCACATACCTCCCCTACACACCAGGGGCTCCACACCCACCCTGTGAACCTGAAGGAACGCCACACAAACACTGACGATGAACACGAACCAAGTGGAACACCAGACAAACACTGACGGTAAACAAGAACCAAGTGGAACACCAGACAAACACTGACGGTAAACAAGAACCAAGTGGAACACCAGACAAACACTGACGGTAAACAAGAACCAAGTGGAACACCAGACAAACATTGACTGTGAACAAAAACCAAGTGGAACACGAGACAAACACTGACAGTGACAAATATCAAACGCAGAAAAAACGAGGAAGAAATTTAACGAAGATATTGACAAATATTGGAAAACAAACGAAGAAATTCTGCACAGAACGAAAGGTAACGGGTCTCCTTCCTCCTCTTGGCTGTGGGTTTTTGGGTGTTCATGTGACCGGTGTGACGGGGGGGGGGAGGCAGGTGTGACGGGGGCGTGAGGCAGGTGTGACAGGGGGGGTGAGACTGGTGTGACAGGGGGGGTGAGACTGGTGTGACAGGGAGGGTGAGGCAGCTGTGGTATGAAAATGTGACTGGCATAACATCAATTCATGACTGACATGACATGAACATGTGACAACGTGACGAAAACATGTGACTGGCACGACATGAACATGTGATTAGCACGACATGAGCATGTGATTAGCACATGAACATGTGATTAGCATAGCATAAACATGTGACTGGCATGAGACGAGCATGTGAGTGGGGTGCCATGAAGGTGTCAGATGCATAATACACCTGCCACAGGGGTGAACAAGGGGACGTGGTCTGCATGACAAGCATGACACATTATACCACTAAGGTGAAAGCGATTTCCAACACGAACCGAGTTTAATAATATTATTATCATTATTATTTATTCTTTTTTTTTTTTTGCCAGGACCTGCTGGGGTGGCACGCACGTGCGATGGTCTCGTGCTGAGAGAGGTCCTTTTATGGGGTGGTGGTGGTGGGGGGTTTCACACACACTTGCGTGTAGTGAATCACACGTCCATCTGGGGGAAATCTACACGTCGGCTAACGAGGGAATTTCCTCTGAAGCTGCAATGAAGAAAAGATGTCTGGTGGCCCTGAGAGAGAGAGAGAGAGAGAGAGAGAGAGAGAGAGAGAGAGAGGGTAAGGCACGGGGGGTAAGGAGGACCTTGGCCGTGGTCCTCCGGCAACAGTTGCAGATCACATCAGCGAACCATCAAAGCATTTCCAGTCCCAATCAACAATTCCTGAGCACCGCCACTCCCACCAACACACACACACACACACACACACACACACACACACACACACAGCCAAACACAAGTAATCACGGTCCTCCTGATGCCTCCCTCACTCCCTCCCGCTGTATGCTGCCCTCGTACACTGCTGGTGTATGCTGCTGGTGAATGCTGCAGGAGTATACTCCTGGAATATGCTGCTGGAGTATACTCCAGGTGTATACTGCTGGTGTATACTGCTGGTGCATGCCGTTGGAGTATACTGCTGGTGTATACTGTTGGTGTAGACTGCTGGTGTATGCTGTTGGTGTATAATGTTGGTGTATAATGTTGGTGTATACTACTGGTGTATACTATTGGTGTAGACTGCTGGTGTACGCTGTTAGTGCATGCTGCAGTCGTATGTTCCTGGCATATGCTGCTGGTGTATATGGCTATTGTGAGCTGCTGGTGTTTACTGGTTATGTATGCTTCTGGTGTATACTGCTGGCGTATCTTGATGTATACTGGTGGCGTATGCAACCGGCGGATACTGCTGGTATATGCTGGACGCTGCTGATAAAATACTGACGGTGTGCCCTACTGGTGTATACTGGTGGTTTATACTGCTGGTGTACAGTGGTTGTGTATTCTGCTGGTTTACATTCAACGTGCATGACAATGGAGTTACCTGGTTGTGTAAACTGTCGATGTAAACTAGTGACGTATACTATTTCTGTATGCTTGCGGGTATACTGGTGATGTGTGCTGTTGCATTATACTGGTGGTGTTTGCTGGTAATGTATACTGATGATATATATTGGTGATGTATATTGCTTGTGTATACTGTTGCTATACACAAATAGTGTATTACGTTTCTGTATAATACCTATCAACATTGTTTACTGTTGGTGTATACTGGCCCATCCCTCATGTTTTCTGCCGATGTATACCGCATACTTCCCCTGTTTGATATACTTTCCCTTCTCTCCTATATGCTGTTGGTGTATAATCATTCCTTCCTCCTGTCATAAGTATACAAATTGTATATTGCGTCCAAGTTCATGATCAGTGTAAACTTGTAAGTTTAATGGTAACGCCACTCCCTGTCTGCTGTTGATGTATACTGCCCCGTTCCACCTGTTTACTGCAAGAACATTCTTCCCTTCCTCCTGCGTTTAGTATACAAATGACGTAAACTGCACTTGTCCTTGTTTATAGTTACTGTAAACTGGGCTCTCTCTCCCAATTTGTGGCCACAGTTGATATATACTGCCTCCTCTAACTTTGTCTACTGATGATGTAAACTACTACAAGCGTCTGTCTGAGTTTACAGCTAGTTTATGCTGGGTTACCTTCCCCCCTCCTACCTAAACTCTGTATTTGGTGAATACAGACGTCGCTATCAAGGCGGAGTTTAGAACAAGGTTAAGATACGTTAGGTTAGGTTGGGTTAGGTTCACGTTTGGTTAGGTTAGGTTAGGTTAGGTTAGGTTAGGTTAGGTTCAGGTTTGGTTAGGTGGTTAAGTTAGGTTAGGTTAGGTTAGGTTAGGTTAGGTTAGGTTCAGGTTTGGTTAGGTGGTTAAGTTAGGTTAGGTTAGGTTAGGTTAGGTTCAGGTTTGGTTAGGTGGTTAAGTTAGGTTAGGTTAGGTTAGGTTAGGTTAGGTTCAGGTTTGGTTAGGTTAGGTTCAGGTTTGGTTAGGTTAGGTTAGGTTAGGTTAGGTTAGGTTAGGTTAGGTTAGGTTAGGTTCAGGTTTGGTTAGGTTAGGTTAGGTTAGGTTAGGTTAGGTTAGGTTTGGTTAGGTTAGGTTAGGTTAGGTTAGGTTAGGTTAGGTTCAGGTTTGGTTAGGTGGTTAAGTTAGGTACAGATTAGGTTTGGTTAGATCTGGTGAGTGTATATTACAATTAGGTAAACTTCCATTTGGCTAAAACAGATTACGACAGAATCTTTCTCCTCTAAACTTACAGCAAGTATACCCCGCAGTGCCCCTTTCATCTTCTTGGTTTACATCTGACGTATACGAGTCTTCTTCATGTTGTAAATCTTATGGTATTACCCCTTTATCCTGTACAGGTATACAATTCATGAATCCTGACCTTCATCTCTGTCTTAGTTTACTATGTTTACTTACTCTTCATGACTTGGTTTAAACGTGTCGTATACTGACCCTCTTAACTTCAGTGGTTTACAGGTGGTACGTAATGCCCTGATATCTCGCCTTGTGAAGACCTGGTGTATACTAAACCTTCCTCTTTGGTCTACCACTGGAGTATATTAGTCCGTAATCTTTAGTATACAACTGGTATACAATGACATTTCTCTTTAGTCTACAAATGGTGTACAACAATGACGTCTTCGTACTTAGTCTACAGTCAATGTATAAAGCCTTCTTCTCGTCTTGGTGTACATATGGTAAAACAATTATCTTATCACTTTTTGTGCGATACCGTATGACACTACGGACCAAGGATTTTGATAATTGCCCATTGGTCTGGCCTCACATGGCAGCCCCTTCTGTCATGATACTGTAATATATTGATACCTATCGACATCTCCTGTCATTCACCATAATAAATGTTTCACTAATTTCATATTTCGATGGAAATGACTACAAAGTGGTGGGGCAACCATAATCATTACGTCACTTGTCTCACATTCACGCTTACCAACCCTACCGAAGACCACATTCACGCTTACCAACCCTACCGAAGACCACATCCACGCATACCAACCCTACCGAAAACAACACGAATTTCGAAACTCATCACACCCATCTGGGAAGATACTTTTTTTTTTTTTTTACCGTGTGTACGAGGGTAGGTATACTAGTCCTCTTGCTCTGGTCTACAGGTGGTCTACTGCTGGAAGGGCATGACAAAGAACCATTTTGGCAACCTACCCTCCAGTTTTTTAAGACGTCGACAGAAGTTCACGGTCAAAACGCCTCAACAGTGAGAGTACACCCACAGAACAGCCCCCACATAGGTATACCCACAGAACAGCCTTCACATAGGTACACCCACAGAACAGCCTTTACATAGGTACACCCACAGAACAGCCCTCACATAGGTACACCCACAGAACAGCCTTCACATAGGTACACCCACAGAACAGCCTTCACATAGGTACACCCACAGAACAGCCCTCACATAGGTACACCCACAGAACAGCCCTCACATAGGTACACCCACAGAACAGCCTTCACATAGGTACACCCACAGAACAGCCCTCACATAGGTACACCCACAGAACAGCCTTCACATAGGTACACCCACAGAACAGCCTTCACATAGGTACACCCACAGAACAGCCCTCACATAGGTACACCCACAGAACAGCCTTCACATAGGTACACCCACAGAACAGCCTTCACATAGGCATAACCTCAGAACCACCATCACATAGAAACACCCTCAGAACAGCCTTCACATAGGTACACCCACAAACGACCATCAAATAACCACACCTTCAGAATGACCTTCGAATCAAGAAATTACGTAACATGTGCAGAGGAGGAGGAGGAGGAGGAGGAAGGGAGGGGGCGGGGTGGGGGGGAGTTAGAGGGGGGGAAATATGAAAAATAAGAAGGGTAATATTCCTGGGAAAGTTCCTATATCACGGGGCCTTCCAGAAATGAGGGGGGCCGTCCTTGTCTGACTGAACATCTTGCGAGAGACGAGAGAGACAGAGAGGAAATAGAAAAAAAAAACTGAATAAAAGGTAAATGCAAGTGTCAGGGGGGGGAGGAGGAGGGAGGGAAGGAAGGAAGTGGTATCTCACCCAGGTTGTAAAGGGGCGAAACTCGCTCTTTTTCTCCGCCGTCATTTATAACTTCAGATCTCGGAGGTGTGAGAGGGTTGTTTGCTAGAGGAGGTGGCCTTCAGAGGTTGCAGACAACACTACGTGTTCGCCAACAGGGCGACAATACCGCCTGCCACACTTTCTTCGACTTCCGTAATTAAATGTCTCGTATTTTTCACTCTTATCGGAGAATTTACTTCCTGTTCAACGGGAATGAAGGGTGTGCGTGTGTATGTATGTATGTATACAGAGGAGTCTACGTGATTTTACTATATGTGTGTTTTACGCTTGGGTTGCCCCGTCACTTAACCTTGTTATAAATGTAACACGTCTTTATTACTATATGCATGAAATCACTCCACCTCAGGCCAGGTACCCAGTCATCGACCAGCCTCAAGGGGAGGATGAACACCTGGGTTGGGTGTGGGCTGAATGCCGCGTCTACGATTCGAACACATGCAGGTCCAACTCCATGCTGACTCACGATCAGTAACGCTAACCACTACACCACGGAGGCCCAGTACGCAGAGGGTACGATCCTTGGGTATATATGGCATGGCCTTGACCTGACCTTAAAACAGACCATCATACCGAAGGGTTGTACATCGTGTTCAGGGGGTTGTAACGACACAAGATCTATCTGCTACAGCCACTATTTATCCCATCTTCTTCCTTGAAAAAACAACCTATCACAACCTTAGTCTAGTACAACTTCGAGCTACTTCAACGTCAGCCAGTTATAACCAGAGCCCATTAAAACCTTTACTTTTTCCTTATAGCCTCTGATCATCACAAACACAACCTTAATGTGTTACAAACTTTACATGAAATAACCTCCGTGAACCCCAGTCTATCAAAGCCAGCCTAAATCCACTTCTTTGAGTCACAACCTCAAGTTCTTACAAAAAAAATGACGAGCCGGTTACAACCACAAACTGTCGTAACACAGGCTTACAACAACCTTAAATCACAACTTTAAAAGTATCAACAACAACCCATAAGCTTTGTATTCTCACTCTTATCACCATATCACTTCATCACTTCCCCAACCTTGATCACAACTTACAGGACCGAACTTTCCACATACAAGCTACCGTATACCACAGACATAACCATATGACCTTTGACCTACCTGCTCGACTCTCACTGTCGGCCGGTTTCACTTGAATCGGGCGGTTCATCTGCAAGATAAGGAGAGAGAGGCACTGTTAGGCACAATGTATACCACGAGGAGGGAGTGTGGGGTTTGGTGGGGGGTTAAAGTTCATTAGGTAGTCTCCTTGAGAAGACGTAACACCGAGCATTGTATTATGGAACACTGCAGGCTTTTGTGTCTGTCAGGATCAGGCAGCTGTGGGGTCTGGGAGCACTGCCGGGTCGGGGGAAGGAGGCAGGTCGGAGTCAGGGAGCTGGGTAGAGACAGGAAGAATGTCGGGGTCAGGGGGCTGGTCAGGCTCAGGGGGCTGGTCAGGGTCAGGGGGTTGGTCGGGGTCAGGGGGTTGGTCAGGGTAAGGGGGTTGGTCAGGGTCCCGGGGGTGTGTAGCTACAAGCAATCTTCCAAACATCTATAATAATAATAATAATAATAATAATAATAATAATAATAATAATAATAATAATAATAATAACAACAACAACAACAACAATAATAATAATAATGATAATAATAATAATAATAATGATAATAACAATAATAATAACAGAGAGCAAAATGCTGTTACAATAATAAGGGGTAATCATGTTTTTCCCTCAGGATGTACAAAGTTAAGACCTTTTCTTAGTAGCCAGTGAATAATACGAGGGGTCCCTAATGTATAATGACGGCAGGGAAAAATATCACGAAATAATCAGGAATTTTATTCCTTGTCATACAAGGCCCCTCAGGAAGGAGGACTTGGCTCGCGGGCACAAAATATTCCAGAGAACTCCTTTGCAGTTGGATGATGGTGAAGATTATGTCTCCAGCCTCCAGGATGGAACACAATGTCATCCAGGAACGTAACCAAAATGTCGGTCCTTAGTTTTGCACGAAACAGATTATATTATCAGTAAAGAGCATTAAGATTTTTTCCTCTTGACTTTGAAAAACGACACAGAGTCTAAGTTTAGATTAACAAGTTTCGAAAATTGAACCCTTTTTTTCTTATTCCAATAGAGGATTAATGTGAATATCTGAATTTCACTTTAGATATATTATTAGAGAACTGGTTGAGCTTCGCTGTGAGGAATTACGGGTGACAGTGAAAATGAAACAAATCCTCCATCACAGAGTTAATACGTCCTCTTGAGCACGGCAGTACGACCCTCATGAGGACGGCAGTACGACCCCTGACAACGACGGTACGACCCTTGGGTATGACGGCCTAGTCGTACTGTCGTGCTTAAAGATAGCACCTCCGTGCATAAGGGTCGTAGCGTCGGGCCCAAGGGTCGTACCGTCGAGCACAATGGTCGTACCGTCGGGTCCAAGGGTCGTACCGTCGTGCACAAGGGTCGAACCGTTGTGTACAACGGTCGTGCTGTCCTGTTCAAGAAGTTAACGGAACCTACTGCCTTTCCACCGAATATCATTATCATCATACATGTTCAATATACATACAGACATACATACGTACGTACGTACGTACATTCTGGACAAATGATTCGCTCAGGTCACCACTCTTCTCCAGGACAGCGTTCACACTACACCATCAGGAATACTGTCAGTATAATTTGCAGACACAAGTTAGGCTGGAGATGCAACTTAATTATCAGATTATCACCTTTCATAGCTCTCTCTCTCTCTCTCTCTCTCTCTCTCTCTCTCTCTCTCTCTCTCTCTCTCTCTCTCTCTCTCTCTCTCTCTCTCTCACAAACACACACACACGTCCCCGCGCGCCAGAGTCGTTACATCAACTGTACGTCAGTATAGCCAACTTAGAAGTCCTTCCTTCCCTCCCGCTGCAGGGAACTATAGAGTTGCAGAACTTTAGAGTTCCCGTGTGTGTTTGTGTGTCCTAGGGCGAACCACCTCCCTCCCGTCACAAGTTACCCGGAGCGTGACTACCCAATGATATTTCATCATGGAGATACTTCGACGGCCCCGAGCTGCAACGGCAACATAGCCCCGGTATATACCCTCAGTCAAACTTGCTTCCCGTCCATATGACTCACTCCACCGTCCGAATACAGCCCCGGTGAGCACCCCAGAACTACCCTCTGTACTCTAGATGTCTTCCAATGAACGAGGTAGTTTGGTAGTTAACGATGCAACGCGATTAAAAGCGGCAGGTTTGACGGCGGGGCCAGCCGGGCGAAATGACCAGGCGTGGATTGTTGAGTGTGGCTGGGGTGCGCGGCCCACACAGGCCCAGCCGGGCACCACGCGCCGTCGACGTCTTATTTCACTACTGGTATCCGGGCCATCCCATGCCAAGTGTACACTTCATGATTTTATTATACAGTGTTCGACACCCCCACGGCGTTAACACCGGGATAAAACCCCATTAAATGTGCTTTAATTGCTTCGCGCTAACCTGTTATTGAATTTACAGAATATTCAAATGAGAGGTGAAAACAGGGGGGAAGAGAGACAGAGAGGAGGGAAGGTATAAGAGAGAGAGAGAGAGAGAGAGAGAGAGAGAGAGAGAGAGAGAGAGAGAGAGAGAGAGAGAGAGAGAGACGGTAAGACTTGACAGCTCGAGCACCTCAGACTAAGCGAAGGGAAAGATCTAGAAAAAGATCACTGAACAACAAACCAAGAACAGAATATAAAGAAAATTTCAAACAGAAATGCAAATAATCGTATATAACAAGACGGAAAAGACGGGTGAAGTGGAAAAAAAAAAGAAAATACATATTTAAAAAAATGTTTAAAATATGTACCAAGGAGTGTGGGAAGAGATCTCTTGGGCCGAGGCTACACAGAGAACCATCTTTTCAACAGGAGGTTTACGTTGGATCTATCCTCTCATTATGAGGTTCAAGCCTTTTCCTCATTATGAGGTTGACCCAAGCACAAAAAGTGTTACAAGCATTGCAACAATACACACTCTGTTTTTAAGTCCTAGCACACAATTTACCTTGAAGTCTCCCCAAGCGCGCACACACACACACACACACACACACACACACTGACGAGTGTGGTCTGTAAGGTACTGGAAAAGATAATCAAAACAACTTTCTGAATAAGAGAAACTACCTAAAAGAGAAACAACAAGGAAAGGAAGTCATGTGTAACGTACCTATTAGATTTCTACGAGAGAGTGAGTTCTGTTTACCACATAAGAGAAAGCTGTTTGGACTGTCTGCTACTGCACTTCCAGAAAACATTTGACACTGTCCGGGAAAGGAGGCTGGTAAAGAAGATGGATCTTCAGACAGGAATACAGGAGAGACTCCTTCGATGCATAAAAGATTATCTTCGTGGAAGGCAACACAGGACGCATGGATTGGGGTCAACAGTGGAGTGCCACGTTCCTCCCTTCTGGGACCATTTCTCTTATTGATCTATGTGACTTAATAGGACTGGAATCCTATGTATGTTTGCGGATGATGCCAGTGCCACAAGGAAGAAGTGTATTAAAGTACACAGGAACTTACGGATATTCCGTAATTGGTCTGATACATGGTTCATGAAAATCTTGTCAAATCAATGTAATGATGATGGTTCCCAATAATAAAAAAAAGGCCTCGATATGAATATAATCTAGCGGGAGATAAGCTACAAGAATCTGTGTATCAAAGACTTGCAGACAATAACGTCCTTAACCTGTCGCTAGAGGCACAAATACGGAGACTAGTTCTGGAAACCAATTGTCTGGTGGCACATACCAGAATTGCATTCAAGTTCAGCCAGCTGTTCACATCATACATACGGCCACAACAAGAATATGCTTCTGAATTGTGGTCACCGCACTTAAAGAGGCACGAAGAGCTAACAGAGATTGTCTAGAGAGAGCAACAAATATCATATCAAAATTAATGTAACTGAATTACAGGAAAATGCAAGAGGCGTTAAATCTGCCCACCATGGAAGAGAGAGAGGGATGAGGTACCTGATCACATCCATTTTTTCAACCAGATTGATGAACAGTTCTCTGAGAGATGTAGGGATCGAACGCCCAGAGGCCGTAACATGAAATTAAGCAATAAACCTCTCTAAAAAGATGTAAGTAAATACTTCTACAGTATAAGAGTCGGGGATGACCGGAATAAAATGATTTGAGGAAATGATGCATGCAGACTGGGAAGAGATGATCACAGTTGTGTGACGGTAGGAGGAGGTTTAAAAGAGGGTGCCCACGATTGAAAAAGTCTGTCCCTGTACAGTAAAAACAGGTAATTACACACACAAACACACACACAGACATACGAGATGGGGCCCCAGGAGTGTAAAACTCCCTCCCCGTACTACTCAATTAGGTTAACATGCACACTCATCCCTCACTGAACAAGTACACATCATCAGGAGGGCACAAACAATCCTAATCACACACCCACATCCACAAACAAGTGTAACCCATGAAACTGAACACTTTGAGCACAACAGTGTGCCCTGAGCATGATGACTCGACCCTTGGCCATGATAGCCTCTGGCCTTTGAATGAGCTCAACAGTCCATTATACCCAAGAGTCGTACCGTCAATGTTTGCACTGCTGTGCTCAAGGGCCGTTCGCGTTCAAAGGTCGTATCATTGTGCTCATGGGTTGTACTGCTGTGGTGAAGGCTGGTAAAGGCGTTCTCAAGGATCGTACCGTTGTGGTCAGGGGGTTCAGACAAGTATATGGGGTATCGTCCACCGCAAGATTGCAACGCTTGCTTTTTCCCCGCAGGTCACACACCAGAGTTAATGTGTAACTAAACAGTTCTACACAAACTTATCTCATGGAAAGACAATAAATGTCTCCGACATGATCAAATTTATATCATACTTTGAACTAACAACCACCAGATCAACCAAGAACGTTTCAGATATCATGGATAATCCAGCCAAACACGCTAGACAGACAGTGTAATGGCTGTATTCCATAGAATGCCTCAATGAGGAAGGGCACCCATAACCGAACACACACACCGGAGAGTAAAAGGTAAACTCTATAGTACCCCTTCCACCACAGTAACTAAGTTCAAAACTACCCTTCATGCATTTACTTAGTCCGATTGAGTCACTCTTTCCAATAGGTGTGCTTTTAATTTGCAATGGATAAAAACAGTTCTCTTTGAAGTGAGTGGATGTCTGTTCTTAATTACATCCCCGAGGCTTAGTTTACCTAAACAATGGTTGGCTCACCGAGTTGATTCAGAGTCCCAGTATTTTCAACCGCTTTCCCTGAAGTTTGCTTCATTAAACATATAAATAATGCATCACATAAGTGAATTACTGCCTTCATCGAGGCCACATCCAGCTACTGTCATCATACCATGGATAAAGCCAACCATGGCCACAGTCAGTTAGGGCCAAAGCCAGTCACAGACACACCCAGTTCTCGCCAGTAAAAATGTGTTGAGTAAAATTTCATGCTACCGAAACACATATTCTCGTAAGTAACGCTAATGTGGGCTGGAGCTGTTCCAGCAGTGGTCTGTACGGGGTGAGATGGGTTCGACGTGGTTGCGTTGGCGAACTGCAACTCGGAGACGAGGGATCTTTGCCAGCAGAAGGTGACGGTGATGGTGTTGGTAAAGCAGCTTAATGCAGAACTGTCAGACGAGGTCCAGGTGATGTTGGAAATAGTAAGAATCGGTAGTGTGTTGAGCGCCTCTTGGTAGGTCGGTGCCCTTCGCTACACCTGTTCTAACAGTCCCTGTTGTATGGTTGATAGGAAGACCAGGAGGGGGAGGCACAAGTGTGGCTGGGAAGAATGGAAGAAGTGTCGATGTTCTTGAGCTCAGATATAAGGAGGACACGTCTCGAGAGTCGACAGCAAAATACAGACAGAAGGATCTGATCAATGGTGATTAGGTGTCACTACACAGCGACATCGAAAAGCTTGGTGAACTAAACTGCCTGGTGAAGTCTGGGACCTGATGAAGCGGAAGGGCTCTGACAGCCCTGAAAACTTGGACTGAACAACTCGGAAGGACCTGGGGGCCTTGTTAGGCAGTAGGGAGTGGGACACGGCTGAAGGCTGACGTGCATCACTACGGTCTCAGTTTGGTTGATCGTGACGTGGGTGGAGGTGGTCCAGTCCTTGGGTCTACTGGATGCCGATGGAGTCGGGAGAGCTGTTGTCAGCGCTGACACCACTGACAAAGCCGTCCACGTACTTCCCCCGAAGCAGAACCATCCATCAAGGTATAATTCGTGAGGATGACGAAGTACAAGCGTGTCATCTGCCTGGGCTGTGGGACGCCACAGGTGAGGCACCAGCTGGCTATCAATACACTCAAGTGCGTAAGTGCGTGTGTGTGTGTGTGTGTGTCTTCATACCTATCACAACACAAACTAAAGCACAAACAAAAAACGACATGATCAATACAAACAAGATGATACAAGCAATGAAAACCACGACACAAGTGACACAAATAATACAAAACACGACACACACACAATATGCAAACTACCCCCTTAAACACCCATCACGACAACAATACACGACCCCACATGACAGACATGGGGAGGGTGGGGGAGGGGGTTGTCAAAGAGGGTTCATGGTGGAAACTGCTCATGAAAATGTCTGGATATTGGCCAGCGTGGTGATGACGCCCGGGAATGGCCAGTGATGTGCGGGGGTCTGGTCCATACTGGGGTGGGGGGATGGGAGTGAGGTTACGCCCTCCTGGCTATCCTTGCTGTCGTGTGTGTGTGTGTGTGTGTGCTTCATATATATGTTTCACATACATATACTACACACACACACACACACACACACACACCATTTCCCGCGTCAGAGGTAGCGCTGAAGTAGACGAAGAAAGGCCGCATCGGCCCACAACCATTCTCTATCTGGTATATGTAATGAGCAGAAACCAGTTCTCTATCCACAACCAACCTCTGAAGACCTTTCCATGGTCTACCCCGGACACTTCACATAACCAGGTTCAGTCCAGTGACAGCACGTCGACCCCAGTATACCACATCGTATAAGTTCACTCTCATTTTCTATACATATATATATATATATATATATATATATATATATATATATATATATATATATATATATATATATATATATATATCGCATATCGCAATTTTCAACTCCACAAATCATGATAATCCTTCAAATCCCTTTAAACAACTTACTTCATGTCTATCTTTTTTGTCTCTCTGTGCTCCCCTTGTTCCTTTCCCTCCCTATAGCATCCATCACCCTACCCTTTTCTCCCTCCCCATCCGTCAGGTTACGTACCCTCCTTCCCTTACCCATCTACCTACCTCCCTACCTACCCTCTACGATTGTTTACATGGTAGAAAGAATATGAGCAGCCCCCTTGTCTCCCTCCCTTAATACCATGGAAGGGGGAGGATGAGGGAGGGGAGGCCAGGGAAGCAGACAGTAAAAAAGGAAAAACACAAAAGAAAAAAAATGAGTAACAATAAATAGGAAACGAAGAGGAAGTGAGATTAGGCCAAGGTGGATATGGAGGACGAGGCTTGTCGACGCGAGCTGAGAATGTATAGGCCGAGAGAGAGAGAGAGAGAGAGAGAGAGAGAGAGAGAGAGAGAGAGAGAGAGAGAGAGAGAGAGAGAGAGAGAGAGAGAATGGAGGGGAGGAAGGCAGATAGGACAGCGAAAAGGGATGGACGGTAATGGGGAGGGAGAGAGGGAGAGGAGGAGGAGGAGGGGTATGCAGTGGGGGAGGGGGTAAGGGAATCCTCACCCATGTGGAAAATGTATTCATAGAGGTGCACGATGGGGAGAGGGGTGGAGGGTGGGGGAACGATACCATGGTGGTCATGGTCAGCTTCAGCTGCTGTCAGACCTCGCGTACCCAGGTTCGAGTCATTGTTACGAGGCTCGTGCGCCTTTCACCGTTGAACCGCATCATCAGCAACACCCAGAATACTCGTGCGAGCCTGTATCAATACCTACAGTATATACATATACCTATTTAAGGTCACAGTATCAACAACGTATATACATATACCTATTTAAGGTCACAGTATCAACAAGGTATATATATACCTATTTAAGGTCACAGTATCAACAACGTATATACATATACCTATTTAAGGTCACAGTATCAACAAGGTATATATATACCTATTTAAGGTTACAGTATCAACAAGGTATATATATACCTATTTAAGGTTACAGTATCAACAAGGTATATACATATACCTAAGGTCACAGTAATATCCATACAACGGTACGGCCCTTGACCACGACGGTAAGACCTTGGGGTATAATGGTCTCTTGCCTTTAAACCTGACCCTTAAGGGTCAGTTCGAAGGCAAGGCCATCATACCCAAGGGTTGTACCGTCGTGATGATGGTGTCAGAATACCAAATACATTACCAGTTACCGCCTGCTCCACCCACTACTTGACTGATCATCCCAGACTGGAGCCTTTGTTGTGTACAAAGACTCAATGTCTCCACCCTACTTCACGCATATATATATATATATATATATATATATATATATATATATATATATATATATATATATATATATATACATATTATTTATTTATTTTGCTTTGTCGCTGTCTCCCGCGTTTGCGAGGTAGCGCAAGGAAACAGACGAAAGAAATGGCCCAACCCACCCCCATACAAATGTATATACATACACGTCCACACACGCAAATATACATACATATGTATATATATATATATATATATATATATATATATATATATATATATATATTTTTTTTTTTTTTTTTTTTTTTTTTTTTATACTTTGTCGCTGTCTCCCGCGTTTGCGAGGTAGCGCAAGGAAACAGACGAAAGAAATGGCCCAACCCCCCCCATACACATGTATATACATACGTCCACACACGCAAATATACATACCTACACAGCTTTCCATGGTTTACCCCAGACGCTTCACATGCCTTGATTCAATCCACTGACAGCACGTCAACCCCGGTATACCACATCGCTCCAATTCACTCTATTCCTTGCCCTCCTTTCACCCTCCTGCATGTTCAGGCCCCGATCACACAAAATCTTTTTCACTCCATCTTTCCACCTCCAATTTGGTCTCTCACTTCTCCTCGTTCCCTCCACCTCCGACACATATATCCTCTTGGTCAATCTTTCCTCACTCATTCTCTCCATGTGCCCAAACCATTTCAAAACACCCTCTTCTGCTCTCTCAACCACGCTCTTTATATTTCCACACATCTCTCTTACCCTTACGTTACTTACTCGATCAAACCACCTCACACCACACATTGTCCTCAAACATCTCATTTCCAGCACATCCATCCTCCTGCGCACAACTCTATCCATAGCCCACGCCTCGCAACCATACAACATTGTTGGAACCACTATTCCTTCAAACATACCCATTTTTGCTTTCCGAGATAATGTTCTCGACTTCCACACATTCTTCAAGGCTCCCAGGATTTTCGCCCCCTCCCTCACCCTATGATCCACTTCCGCTTCCTTGGTTCCATATATATATATATATATATATATATATATATATATATATATATATATATATATATATATATATATATATATTTCCATCGGTATTGCTAAAATCTTGTTAGGGAAAATGTAAAATCTGAATATTTCCCCTCTAGTTCTGAGTTCCACAATGGCAGACATGATCACTTCACTGAGATGCTAAAAACACATTATAAAGTTCCTTACCGTAAACTGAACTTGAAACGATTTTGTTATAGTTGATGTGTGTGTATGTGTGTGTGTGTGTGTGTGTGTGTGTGTGTGTGTGTGTATCAATGGTCTTAATACACTGGAACAACTGCATTGCCGTCTATCTATTTATCTATCCATCTATCATTCTAGCAATCCACCTATCTATGGCTGCAACTCTAATAATTCTGAAACAGCATTATGAGTTATCTTTTAAACTAGTATAACTGTAGTGTGGGTATGACCATCGAATATAATCCAGCTAACACTCTTCAGGTGTAATACTTCCCCTCTCTCTCAAAAAAAAAAAAAAAACTACAATTTTTTGGTCTATATATAATGGACAATGTCCGTGACAAGCCACCTTTGAGTGGGGTTCTGGGGAGGGGAAGGGAGGGCTGGGGATGGAGGTACAGGGAAGGGGAGGGCGGGTGCAGGTGGCGAGTGTCAGGGAAGGGGAGGGCTGTGCACGGGTCGCACGTCGGGGGGAGGGGAGGGCCGTGCATGTGTCAGGGGGAGGGGGGGTAGGGGGAGGGGAGGGCTGTGCATGGAGCGTGGATCATATTATGGAGGAAGTGTTGGTGTGGACAACGTCTGGCCAATATACTTCCCAAAATGACCGAGGCTTCGAAGCCAAAGTGATGAAAGCTTCGAAGCCAGACGGGTTCAGAGAGACAGCGAGCACTTTCCTTTGTGTCAACATGACCGTAGGTGGAGATAATGATCACATCAACTGTTCAACATATAAACCAAAAATAATTCCACTACTTAAATTCTAATCTTAAATATTGAATTTCAAATTCAAAGGATACAGTCTAAACAAGTCACAGAAAATACGTGTATAGTTCAAAATCAAATGAAGCCGTGAGAGATTAAAGACTAACTGGCCTCACAATGTTACCTGGCAACTCGGCAGTACGTCATATAACATGAGGATAATAACCTATAACTGGCAACTCAGGTTAGCATAAAGGAGGCAGCCTTTTAAAACATGATCCCCGGTAACACAGGGGCCCCAGGGATCGATCCCAGCGGTGGGACTAATGTTGGGATTAACATCTACAGCATAATCTCCACTCCTGGCATGTGGAGTACAGCAATGTTCGTTCACAGATGACAAGAGACTCTTTAATAAATACGTTAGTCTTCCCTACATATTACTGAAGACATAATGTGATTGAGAATAATAAAAAATAAATGGTAACTCAGGCATATATATATATATATATATATATATATATATATATATATATATATATATATATATATATATATATATATATATGGTATGAAACGGTCAAGGGAAACCAGGGGAAGGCTGTGGGGCCTGGTTGTGAATAGGTGGCTCTGGTTTCAGTACAATATACATGACAGCTAGAGAGCAGATGGTAGCAAATGAGGCCATTTCTTCGTCTGTTCCTGGCGCTACCTCGCTGGGTGGGAAAAATACGAGCCTATATATATGCATAATATATATATATATATATATATATATATATATATATATATATATATATATATATATATGAGTGTGTGTGTGTGTGTGTGTGTGTGTGTGTTTGTGTGTGTGTGTGTATAATGACTTATTTGCACTGTAAGGGGAAGAAATATTCACTAATGGAATTCACCTCCTGAACTTTGCCTATCATCATACAATATTTCAAACTGTACGCTGTTCGCATTCACAAATACATCTCTTAATCCATTCACTCAGCACTCTCATAGCATTAAAGAACTTCCTCACATACTTTCCTTAAAAATTTGTGCTTAATTTCCAGTTATGTCATTAGTTTTCACCATTACATCTTACACAGAACTGTGCACTAATGACATCATTTAAGAAGTTGAAAAATCTAAAAGGTCATGATCAAGTTACTTCTTAATCGTCTTTCTTCCATGGTGGACAGACGTTTGGCCTCTTAACATTTCCCTATAACTCAACACTCGTAATTCTGATACCATCTTTGTTGCTCTCCTCTGGACCTTCTCTATCAACTCTTTGTGCTTCTGTAAGTGTGGTG